>NC_031997.1:30535596-30546151 GCF_001879085.1 Nicotiana attenuata
AGGAGAGAGAGGAAAAAAATATACCCATCTTATGGGAAGAGAAAAACACCATTGTAAGGCTCTGAACCTCTTCATGGAGAGGCAGACCAAACAAATATTATCAATAAAGGCTTTTAATGTTTCTCCCCTAATTCTGAGTACTATTTTTTGTTCTTTCATTTGGTCCAATGGATTATTACGATTTGCTATGATTTTCCCGTGATTATTTGTATTGTTTTGCACTCATAAGATATGAGATAACTTTTGAGCAAACAGAAGTATTCCGCGTACATGCTGGATTCAGTAAGAGGCGCACTCCAATGGGGTGTAATGTAGATAGCCTATTTTGAGACAAACATCAGTGGATAATTTTACGGCTCGACCTGTGACACCTATTGGTCACATGAAGACAATTTTACGTTGCTCCAATATTCACTTCCACTCAAAAAGGATAGTTTCAACAATTTCGATTTTGAGTAATGATGATCAGTGTTTTGACTATAGTCTCAATTAATGAATAATGGGATTGGTTGAGTAAAGGAGACTTAACATGTAAATTGCTGGTTTATTTAATAATTGCCTTGAAATTAATGAGTCATGTTAAAGGTGAATGAAATCAAAGCTTAGGGTGACTAGTACAAGTTTAAAAGATATCATTAGATAACTCCAATAAGTAAAAATGTGTAAAGTTGCATAATGTCTACTGACTGAGGAGGTCATCCGATTGCAACAAAATTACCCAGTTTGTGATTCATTAAGTATTCTGGTAGATATCTTGTACTTAATGATGCAGAAAGCACAAAATACTGGGAGAGAACATCTTCTGCTTTAGTCATTTTGATATACGCATTTGTTCAAGTTGTCAGCGTTCATGTGGATGTCCTGAATAAAGATTCTCAGGCTTAAAGCGGAAACAGAATTTTCAGCAAAGTAAAAAAAGTAAAAAAGCAAAGAAGCTAAGGTGATTCAACACCTAATATATATATACATATATATATATATATATATATATATATATGTATATATAAACAGCCACTTGCAGAAATGCAGGGTAAGGCTGCGTATAATAGATCCTTGTAGTCCGGCCCTTCCCCGGACCTAATTTAACCTTATAGATACAATGTATCGGCGAAAGGGGTTCAACTGAACCCCCTTCCACCCACCTAGCTCTGCCCGTGGTTGGTTGTAGGATTCCAATTAGTAAAAACACCGTTCAACAAATTTAAAGAGGCATGCTCTTTTCAAAAGTTTTTAAAAGATCTCGATTATGTGAATTTTGATTTTCTAGTCTTGCAAAACAGAATGTGATACGATGAGATAGAATGCAACTGAAACAAAAACATGGAAACGGAGCGAGCCTATTTATTCTGAATTAGCGAATCTTCGTTTCTCCTAGCCACTGTCCGCCGTTTGACTCTTTCTCTAAGGAATGTTGTGTGACAAGCGCATAATGTTCACTAGAACGCCCTTAGATTTTTAGACATAAAAACGGGTTTGAGAGAAATATGCATCATAAGTTAAAACCAAACAAACATGATCCTTATTTCATTGCAGATTAACACTGCATATCAGCAAATGCAGTGTACTTTATGATTGTGACATATTCTCAGTTTATTTGAGGACTTATAAAAATCTCCTTTCCTGAAAATGATGTTTCAATTCTAGTTCTTTCTTGTTCACTTGATGAACTTGATAAACCAGTTTAACATATCTGAGTGAGACTCTTCTGCAGCTTTGACAGACGATTCATCCTCAACGTTGTATCGAACTGTCCATCCATGTTGAACTCCAGGAAATATCTTCACAAAGCTCTCAATCTGCACAATAGGTAACAGTTATTAGTCCCCCTTAGTCCTTGGGAACAGCGTAGCGACGGATAATTCAGAATCAGAATAGGTCCAGTCCAGGGGACAAATCAATAGGAAATGCTATTTGCTTCGTAAGGTTTACATAAAAAAGAAAAGTTAGTTTCCCTTTAGAAAATACAGATGATTTTAATATATATTTCATCCTTTTTTGATATTGAACTATATCAATGGGACAGTGATAATGACAAATTATCCTATTCTACCATTCTTTATTGTAATGTAGTTAATTTATTGCATATAATGATCTTCTTCAACCCATTTAACAAACCTAAATGCTTTAAGAGATACCACATTACCTCGGATTTTGCAGATAAAGCATCGCCTAGCTGCTTCGCTTGGTCAGGCGGAAATATATGGTCATGCTCAGCTGCTAATATTGCAATTGGAACTTTTACCTCTGAAAAATACAACATTATTTATCAGCTCCAAAAGTCATCGAAGATATAACAATACAGGAGAAATGAGAGATGTATAAAGTTACCATTTATCTCATCAACTGTTATAGGACCAGGATGCAAGATAACTGCAGCCCCAATACTATTCTCATGTTTTGCCAATTTAGAAACTACCATTCCTGAAGCAAAATAAGGAGTCCATGAATCTCCTTTTCTATTAAAGTAAAGCTAAAGATATGTAAAAAACAACACATTTGTCTCACCTCCCCAGCAAAAGCCTGCTGCTCCTATGGAAGAAACACCTTTACTTTTCAAAGATTCAACCACTGCTTTAGCATCTTCACATCCTTTGTCCTAAAAGATGTAAGAACCAACTCAATGTCCTTAAAAAAAATACCTTAACTTATACACAAAAGCTATTTATCTCCAAGACACATTACTATTACAGATTCATCAATATTCGCATTTCTGCAAAGTTAAGTAAATAGTTTCAAGTGTTGCAGCAATTGGCATCTTTATTCAGGAATTCCCTCATGTTCTTTGAAATAAAGAAGTTCACATAGAATGAGACTAACCGCGCCATGATCTTTCAACCATGTCTGTATGTCATGTTTCTCGCGGTCTAGAGGTTCACCATAGAAGAAATCAGGAACAATCACCAAGTACCCTGCAGCTGCAACTTTATCTGCTAGCTTCCTAAATTACCCAAACAGAAGCAGAATATTGAGATATCATCCGATTTATGGAAGTCCAAAGGTTTATTTATCCTTATGATTGTTACTCAAACTAGAGATTACAACACCTATCCCTCATTGGTTATGCAAGCATTCCCAAAAGACTTAAACTCACTGACGGTATAACAATACGCAATCAGGTCATTTAAAAGCAAATCTATTTGATAGCATTGATTTGTAACATAAATCAATGCTACATGAAAATCTAAAAAAAGGAAAGTATAAATTTCAGCCAGTATTTACCTCAAAAGTGGAGCTTCATATCCTACAAAACCAATTACACAGATAAGAATTAATAGCTAAATAAACCAACAAGTTACCATCTTTGTTTTTGAAAAGATATAAACAAGCTTGCTTAGAATGCTTCTCCACACTCCACTTATAGGGAAAGGATCCAATATTTCTTTATAGCTACTGGAGAGGATTCAATCAACTAATATTATCTAATTAGGGAAAAGAAACAGCAAACACTAGTAGTAACTATATATATCAAGAAAAGTTGATGTTTACCAAATACATCAGAAATGAGAAGAATGGCAAGCTTGGAGTCAAGAGGTTCAGTAACATAGCTGTTGAGCCCTCCAATATCTTGTATATTCCCAGCTCCAGAAGCTGAGTTGAGAGTTGGTGGATTCTTGAGACGTTGAGGTCCTGACATTTGAAACACAAAAAAGAGAGGCTGTACTTCTGTTCTTTGCTCGCACGCCCACAAAAAGTAAGACAAGATTGGAGGAAATATTAATAATCATTGAAGGCATTGGTTTCTAGTGGGGACTACGTCACCACTTACGTTAATGATAGCTAACCAATCTTCTTCGATTAGGCCACTTTAGGCTACGTCGTCCATAATAGGTAGTAACTTTTTAGTAGAATTTTTACTTCGACTGCATAAGTCATAAAGATTATAGTAGAGGTTAAGAAACTTACAAAAAAAAAAAAGCTAAGAGATACAGATAGAAAGAGATGAGAGATGATAGATGAGAGGTTCTTACTTTTTTCATGTATTTAAGTGTATACAATATGATGCCCAAACCTTGTATTTATAGGATGATATTTAGGTAATACAAAGGGATGTCATGAACAGGTATATTAACTATTGAGATCATGGAGGTGTGAGAGTTATAACTATAATGGTAAGAAGTAATGGGAGGTTAATGGAGAAGAGTAGTGGGAGTAACTTCTTTAGGAGTTATAGACATCCACTATATAATATAATATTTCATAGAAGTCCCCCTTGGATGTCTATAGATAATGTGCCTCGTTAAAACCTTACTAAGAAAAACCATGTGGGAAAAAAAATCTTAGTGAAGGAAAAAGAGTACTCATATCTTGTAATATGCATCGTTTGCTGCCTCGTTAAAAACCTTGCTAGGAAAACCCAGTGAGATAAAACCTCAGCTAAGGAAAAAAGAGTGCAGCGCGTATCTTACTCCCCCTGATGAAAATATCACTTTACTTTTCGGAAATGACGCATTCCAATCCCGTATACCAGCTTTTCAAATGCTGGGGTTGGTAATGATATATGAACAGATCCACCAAATTATCAATCAAATAAATTTGTTGAACATCTATATCACCAATCTGTTGAAGATCATATCTGAAAAAAACTTTGGTAAAATGTGCTTTATTTTGTCACCTTCAATAAATCCTTCTTCCAATTGAGATAAACAAGCAACATTGTCTTCAATATTATTGAAGTCTTCTTTTTCAAAGAAAAGTCACACATCTATTGTGTGTTGAGTCACTTGCTTTATAGGTTGCTAATGTAACGATCCGACAGGTCGTTAGCTCTGGCGCGTTGTTCAGCGGTTTGAGGCCTTGAGTAGCTTCACTTTAGGTATTGTGACATGTACGTGTGGTCGGAATTGAATTTTGGAAGTTTAGAATTGATTTGGAAAGAAAATTCTTTTCGGAAGCTTTAAATTGGAAGAATTGACTATGATTTCAGTTTTGAGTAAACGACCTCGGAATCGGGAATTGAAGATTCCAATAGGTTCATATGATGGTTTCGTACTTGGGCATATGTTCGGATTGAGTATCGGGTTGTCCGGAAGCGTTTCAGCGCTTATTGTAAAAAGTTGGCATTTTGGAAGTTCTAGATTTCATAAGTTTGGTTTGAAGTGGATTTTGATGTTATCGATGTCCATTTGGAGTTTCTAGCCTTGGAATAAGTTCGTATTGTGAATGATGACTTGAGCGCAAAGTTTGACGTTATTCCGGTATGTTTTGATAGAGTTCGGACGCGTTCGTCGAAGTTTGGAAGTTTGAAATTTAAAGAAGGATTTTGATCGTCGATTCGTAGTTTTGATGTTTTTTGGTCAGACCTCGAGCAGGTCCATGTTATGTTATGGAACAAGTTGGTGTGATTGGATGGGGTCTCGGGGGCCTCGGGTGTGTTTCGGGGTGGTTTCGGACCAAATTTAGATGAAAAGTTATTGCTGGTTTGCTGGTGTTGTCTTTCGCGAATGCGGATGAAGAGATGCGTTCCCGAAGAAGGATTTCTGGGCTGGTGATTTTGCCCTACGCGAACGTGAAGAGGGGCTTGTGAACGCGTAGGTGGGCCTGGCAGTGCTTCGCGAATGCGGAGGCTCAACCGTGAACGCGAAAAGGAAATGAAGGAAACGGGGCAGAAGGCCTTTGGCCTACACGAACGCGACTGGGGAATCGCGAACGCGGAGGGAGAGGGGCAGTAGGCATCGCGAACGCGACATTAAGGTCACGAACGCGTAGAGTTGATTTGGAGGCTGTGATTTTTGGCCTTTGCGATCGCGATGGTCTTTCCGCGATCGCGAACAAGAGCAGGCTTGGGCAGATTGTATTTAATACGAGATTTGACTCATTTTCTCTCATTTTTCACTTGGTTGGGCGATTCTTGGAGCTCTTGGAGGGAAGATTTTCATCATCTATGTCAAGGTAAGTAATTCCCGTCCATTGTGAGTTAGATACATGGTTTATAGTTGGATTTAAACATGGAAATTGAGAAATTGGGGATTTTGAAAAAAACCTAGAAATTGGTATTTTTTGAATTTGACCACGAAATTGGACATGAAATTTGGAATAAATTATGTATTTAAGTTTGTGGTATTATGGGTAAGGTTTATCTTCGAAAAGTTTCAAAATCCGGGCATGTGGGCCCGAGGGTCGGTTTTATCGACTTTTCAAGCGGAGTTGGGAATTGTTTAAATTTATTAATTATGGATATTAGAATATATTTTGATTGGGTTTCACATTATTTGAATAGATTTGGACTGATGGGCTTTGGTTTGAGGTGTTAGATAGGCTTTGGAGCCGGTTATGGAACTTCGGAGCGAGGTAAGTCTCCTGTCTAACTTCGTGAGGGGAAAACTACCCCTAGGTGATGTAATTATTATGTGCTACTAGTTGTGGGTGCTATGTACGCACGAGGTGATGAGAGTACGTACATAGCTAAAGCATGTTTATGTCCGGGTAGACTTAGAATCTTATCATGCAATATTTAAATGATTTGAACTCATTCTCCTGGCTTAATTAATTGAAGTTATAACTGAAATTGGTTTAGAAATAAATATCTGTATAATAGACCGAGCCTTATCACTTTGAGTTGTGGGCGAGTTATTTGAGAAATGGTATAGTCATATTATGCTCATGTATTGTATTGTAAGCACGTTTCTCGTAATTCGGTAACTTTCTTCCATTTCTTGTGGAGCGGGCCGAATGCCTCGACAATATATATATGCATCTATGGATCGTGCCGCACGTCCCTCGGCAGTGTACACTTTATTATGGATCAGTCCGAACGACTCGGCAGAATCGTGCATTATCGCTAGTAGTTCGAATATACACAAGATAAACCTTCCACTGATGCCAAACATTTTATGGTATTTCTTATTTATTTGGTACTGACACTTGGCATTTTCTGAGATATTAAGGCAGAATACCAGATCGAGAAATTTATGCTTTAAAAGGAATAATTGGAACATTATGATATTACAGATTTACTCCACTATTGTTGTGCACTTCATACCTGTTATGAATTATCATTTATTTATTTGGACCTCTAGTAAGTGTCGATATCGACCCCTCGTCACTTCTTCTCCGGGGTTCGGCTAGATACTTATTGGGTACGTGATAATTTACGTACTCATGCTGCACTTCTGAACTTAATGTGCAGGATCTCATAGGTCATTTGGTGATCATCTTGGCACGTAGGTGCATCTGTTGAGGAGACTTTATGTGAGCTGTAATTCAGGCTGTGCATCACAGTCCACCGAGTCTCCATCGTACTATTTACTTTATCCTGTCTTATTTACATTCTGGACAATTGTATTATTATTATTGTACTCTTTAGAAAAATGCTCATGCACTTGTGACACCAGGTTTTGGGGGATTCTACTAGATGTTTAGTATGGTAGTTTACAAAATTATTATCACCTACCCTGTAAATTCTATTTATTACTATTTAATTATTGGAAATTTGAAATTTCAAAGTAACAAAATGGGTAATCTGATCGATAAATCAACGTTAGCTTGCCTGACGGCACTGTTGGGCGCCATCACGACCTATACTGGATTTTGGGTCGTGACAGCTTGGTATCAGAGCGTTACGTTCACTTAGATCTCACGAGTCATAAGCAAGTCTAGTAGAGTCTTGCGGATCGGTACAGAGACGTCTGTGCTTATCTTCGAGAGGCTACAGGACTATTAGGAGCACTTCCCTTCTTGATTTCCTCATCGTGCGGTTTTATTCCACTAAGGCTTATGCCTTTATTTCCTTCATACACAATCTTACGCGACGTGAAGCGCTTGTTATTGTTGCGCCCCGTTTTCTCGCGAAAGCGAGTTTTGACGTGTGATAATTCTTTAAATGAGGTATTAAAGGAGAAGAGTCGCCACCTGAAAATTTTGAGGTGCGTTAGGGAACCTATTTGCAAATAACTCTATTTTAACAAGTCCATCATCAAAGATCGGGTAAGGGCTCAAATTACCTCGAAGAGAAGGTGCTAGGCATTCTCCGAGGTCCACAACTGTGAGTGCCGGCCGAACTTTAAACTATGTGGATTATGTAATTAGGCTAAATGATCAAATAGGTTAAAAGTCAGAGAGTCTTATTATAACATATGAAAATAGGTACAAATCTCAATATGACTACAAGGATACAATTACGTTGGTTTATACTAAAAGGCTAAGTGTGGATATCAAATATATAAAGGAAAAGGGAGGGGGCGGGGGGTCCTAAGTTTTTTAGCCAAAAGGATCACCCCGTGCAACATAAATAATACCTCGCAACTTCCTTTAGGTAGGAGTTGCTCATATTATTCAGCGAACACAGACTATCATCTCCTGGTACCCGATTACTATGTTGAAGTTGTTTACCTAAAAGCGTTCTAATTCAATTCTAGGTCGTACCCTATGCGTGCATTACCCGTACCATACCTATGGTCCATGAGGCTTTGGACCTCTATTTGGGTGGTTCTAGACTTACTTAGGATGCTCAAAATTATTTAAAATAAAAAAACTAGACGACATTCAAAACAGGTAGGATTGCACATAATAGCAATGAAAAGCTCAAATTAGCCTCCACACATAAGCACAAAAGCATGCGATCAGTCACCGATTTCTTAGATTGGGCAGTACATGATGTTAATCGTTAAGTCCTATAGGCAGGATTTCTATGTGATTCTAATTTCCAGTATTATGCACACAGGCAAGTTAAGACATTGCAAGTCCTATAGGCATGGTTTCTAACTGTTGGTGAGGCAATATACCGACATAAGTGACCAGATTACTAATGCTGATTTTATAAGCGTGCACCTTAGGCAGACATTAATGTCCTATAGGCATGGTCCCTAATAGTTGCGGGATTAGGCAGTGATATAGCTTTGATGATCTAGTACTAACAACGTTGACCTCATAAATAGTCTTATGTGCGCAACAACATCCTATAGGAAGGATTTCTAACAATTGACAATTAAATTGATTTTATAACACTTTATTCCTATAGACATGCTATCTAGGCGGGGCAGTGTACTAAAGTAATAGAAGTAATTTCACCAATTGGTTATTTGAAATCCTATAAATATGGTATCTAGATTAGTAAGGCGTGTGCTATTACATCCTATAGGCATGTTGTCTAAGTGTGCACAGTAGTAGACATGGAAACAGGTATAGCAAATACTTGAACTAACATGTTTTGACAAGTAAAGTGAGGTGTGTGTGTGCGTGACTCCTATAGGCATGCTTTCTACATATGAAACTAAAAGCATATAAAGCAAATAGCTAATAGACCACATAGATCCTATAGGGATATTTTCTACCCATTCATGTGAGAATTAGAGTACCCTATCCCCCTTTTACTAATTTTTCCATCTGTTTTGTTTGTATATTATTACAGGCCCAAAATAATGAATACAAGTGCAAATATTACATACTGAAAGACTACAAGCCCTAATAAACAGAGCAGACCCAAAAGAGAAATAACCCAGTAACACCTAGGCCTTCAGCGAGCTCACTTTTCACACGAACAGTAGAACCAGATCCAAGCACACCTCTAATGTGAGAGTGTATCAATTGCACAACCCGGGGCCACACATGAACTCGTACCAGGCTTAGATGGAGGAACCATACATGGCAACCAATTAACAACTCTAAAGTCTATTAACAGTGATACCTCATAGGGACACGATTACATAAACATATCATCACTTTTTAGAAGCTAAAGAAACAAGATTTGTCAAACAAGAGGGCTTGAACACGCCAACTAGGTGGACAACTTTAACCTAGCAAGTTTGACATAGAAAACTGACACCATATTGAGCAATCATTCAACAAAGGAAATGGTGTAGCATGCTGAACACAGTAACACATTAGGAGGGCTTAAGAAGCAGGTCTATTGAGTTAACAGGGTAAACACACATACACATGCTAAAACTTTAGACAAGTGAGCCTTATTCATAGTAATTATAGCCAGAGGGATAGCAATTTCACATGAAGATTTTTAACATGGGAGCCTAACATGATCACAAGCAGTACAACAACAACCTAGTAGCATGGTCTACAACAGACCACAACAGTGCCAAAACTCATGAGAATATATATCACTTAAGAGGAATAGGACAGGCAAGCATAACCACTCATACCAATTACCCAGACATGAGAGAAGCTAACATAGAAATTTGCCCTAGAAGAAATTCTAAAGACATAAGATTAACAAATCAAACATACATTAGAACTTAAATGGCATAGAAACATGCTTTAGCTAATCAATACCGCCTCAGAAATTTATCATGTTGGGCAAGAATAACTCAACAAGGTCTGAAACACAGACACGGAGATACAGGACAAGGTAGGGAACACACATTAGTTTAGTAGCACTTAAGAAGACTGGAACCCATTCCCATAATGAAAGCATATTACATATCCTGAAGCCTACTGAATTCAACTACTAGAGGACATGGAACTGTAGGGCTGTCACGACCCAAAAACAGCCATCGTGATGGCGCCTATCGTGGAACTAGGCCGGCCTCAACTCAACAATCCAACACCAACAACAGTAAGTTTGAAAAAATTTACGGAAGCATTTAACAATTAAAAAAACTGTTTG
>NC_031997.1:30549592-30552287 GCF_001879085.1 Nicotiana attenuata
CTAATAAGAGCATTTTGTCATCACTTTTAGCATTAAAACTACACAAGAAGGTGATTATTTACGGTGTGATTATAGTCAAATTCACCTATTATCAACACCCCACACTTAAATCTTTGCTCGTCCTCGAGCAACTAAACCACACTTCTAGGCCTAACTGCTCAATGCATTGCCCCAATTTATGTCACACCTGCTATTATCAAAGATTGACCTAAGCGGTGCACAATCATATCTTAGATGCAGACTCTCATGCCCAGATACACTTGTGCCAACTCTAATTACTCTAACAAAAGTGAAGACTCACTTTTTCTTTCTGAGTCACATGCCCTCACATAAACAAAATTTGAGAGAAGTTCCACACACATAAAATTCAACAACCAGTGAACCATATATATAACGAATTCACTCACTCTCAGCAAAGAGCATTCACATGCCACATAGACACACCATAAACTTGCCCCTAGTGTAATACTCCACTAATCGAGCCATTCAGTCAAAGATCAAGAGGTCTTTATAGGTTGTAATGTAGGCTAAGGGACAGGTAGGATATATTTGGATATAGTGACTAACCTCCCTAAGCACTTTTAATACAACTTCCTTTTGTTTCACCTTCATGCTCAATCCATTCATTATTTTACATTTTGTTTCACTTGTGACCCCCACTTTTCTTTAGGTACAACTGGCTTTTTTTTTCCAGAGATTTATTATACAATGCCAGTTCACCAATCAGAACCTTCATTCTTGATTCCCTTTTTTCACTAACTCTCTCCCACCCCACACTTTGACTTTTGTATATTCTTTAGTGATTCAAGTGCTTCTAGGAGGTAAAGGTTCAAACAATTAAGCTTATTCAAACACAGTGATTTAGATCATTATAGGGTTATCAAAGAACAGGCTTCAGGCTCAAAAGGGTTAACTATGGTAATATGCACAGGTGGATTCTCAAGTATAAAGGATTGCACAAAGAAATGTCTCAATCATCTCTAAAACCAAACGACTTCTATTTTGCTTTGCAAATACACAGGGCAAGTTCTAGGTATCATATGCAGGCATAGGATGCAAGTAACAACTCACACACTTAGCATGTAACTCATTCCGAATCAGTTTATCAACACAATCATACGAGTGTTCAAGCCAGACAAGATGTGCAAAATTAAGGCATAGATTATGAGTCCACAAACAAGCTTAGACCTTACACCCTCAGTTCGTTCTCTTTGCAAGTGTGCACATTTGGGGTTACATTCTGACCTTCACCCATCTAATCCTAAAACTATAAAAGAAAAATCTACCTAACCCGGTTCAAGAAAAACCCTTGGAAAAGAACCGTGGTCAAAAGAAAAACCAAGGGGGAGGTACTACACTACCTAAAAGAAGAAAATAAAATTAAAAAAAAAATTCTACATGGACTACTTCCCTCAAGAGTACTGTCCACATAGTCCGTCATCAGGAAGCGTCCTCTACAAGTTTTTGTTGTTGTTGTTTTTTTTTTATATATATATATCTGACTTTGACCCTCAAGAGACCCGTCAACAAGTGTCCGTCGTTGGGCCAAGTCAGATACTCCTAATATAAGACACTCACATATGTACACCACATCTAATGCTACAACACAACAACAGCTGTATACATTTCAATACACAGTTAGAGCAAGTCTCCCACCCCACACTTAAAATCATGGCATGTCCCCATGTCATATCAATAAAGTAAATAGCAGAAGGGTGAGACAACTTCCCTGAGACTCAATCCGAGTCGGAGACGGTGTTGGGGTCTACATGGCAGGCCCTCCCCAATGCGCGTAGCCAAGCCATAAACTGGCTCTCAGATCTAGCCTACCTCTGTGACATGGCGTCCATCCGTGTGTGTAGACCATCCACCGAGGTGCGGAGATCCGCGACCTCTTCCTCCAAGGAGCGCAACATAGGCCGGGAGGACTGTGAGCGGGATAGGTCTGCTCCAGAATGGGGGCGCCGAGAGGGCCCGGCACTGTCAACAGACCTCCTGGACGGTGCAACAGGGACCGGATCATCCTCCTCATCATCAATCTCAATTGTAGTGCGGGTGCCCCTGCCCACTCTGATGCTAGAAGCTTTGAAAGCTGCTTTGGGAGGAAAATCGCCATCAGCAAGGTTGGTAGGGGTGTTTCTCATCAAGCACAATGTGGTCACCAAGGAAGGGAAATAGAATCCCTTTGTCAGCAGCGGGCCCCGTAAGACCATTTCATCTCCAATTACCCGTGCCGCATCAAAATCCTTCCCTGTCACAAAGCACCAAGTCAACAGTGCCCTATTGAAGTTCATGTCCGTGGTATTGCTAGAAGGCAGGAACCTGCTACAGATAACATTCAACCAACACTTGGCCAGGTGAGTGAAGGAGTTAGAGTTGAGGGTGATTTGGTCACGTATCCAAATGGGCTGCCCCCCTGTGCAAAGTACATCCGTCATGACCTCCCATGTCACCCCGGGCCTTTCATGGTAATAATCGACATCACTGGTGAACGGAGGCAGCCGCAACACCCGGAGAATTGTTTGAATTTGAGCACTGACCACCATACCCCGAACAATCACCTCCCTACCCAAGTTCAGTGGGCAGTTGGCATAAAATTCACGAACCAACATCTTGTTAACTGGTGCAGGGTCAGCAAATAGGAACTCCATTTCCTGCCTCCGTATTTCTTCATACATCTCCACTTTTTCGGCTC
>NC_031997.1:30553295-30558253 GCF_001879085.1 Nicotiana attenuata
TTCATGCCCATATACAGTTTCAACCGCTGACCATTGACTCTAAATGTACGAGAGTCATCTTCAGTAGCAACTTCCACAGCTCCGGATGGAAACACTTCAACCACGCGAAATGGTCCAGACCACCTTGACTTTAGCTTACCCGGGAATAACCGCAGTCTTGAGTTATAAAGCAATACCCTGTCCCCAGGTTTGAAATTTCGTTCAATGATGTTCTGATCGTGAAGCCTCTTCATTCTCTCTTTATATAGCCTTGTGCTCTCAAAAGCAAGATACCGAAACTCCTCTAGCTCATGTAATTCAGTGACTCTCGACGTGCCAGCAGCTTCCAAGTCTAAATTCAGCTGTTTCAGTGCCCACCACGCTTTATGTTCAAGTTCTACAGGTAAGTGACAGGCCTTCCCAAACACCAACTTATATGGTGACATACCAATTGGTGTCTTGAAAGCTGTCCTGTAGGCCCATAGTGCATCATCTAGCTTCCTTGACCAGTCAGTTCTTGTAGCATTTACAGTTTTTGTCAATACGCTCTTGATCTCTCTGTTGGACACCTCAACCTGTCCACTGGTCTGTGGGTGGTACGGAGTAGCCACCTTGTGGCGCACGTCATATTTAGCCAGCAACTTCTCGAAGGCCCGGTTGCAGAAGTGAGTGCCTCCGTCGCTGATAATTGCACGCGGTGTCCCAAAGCGGGTGAATATGTTCTTCTTTAGAAACCCGACTACTACCTTAGCATCATTGGTGGGTAATGCTGCAGCTTCCACCCACTTGGACACATAGTCTACAGCAACAAGAATGTATTTATTGCCATAGGAGCTGACGAAGGGACCCATGAAATCTATCCCCCAAACATCAAACACTTCCACCTCTTGAACTGGGTTCATGGGCATCTCGTGACGCCGGGAAATGTTCCCGGTGCGTTGACATTCATTACAGCCCTTGACCCATAACTGAGCATCTTTGAACACCGTTGGCCAGAAAAATCCGGCCTCTAGCACCTTAGCTGCCATCCTGATTCCTCCAAAGTGACCGCCATACGCCGAAGCGTGACAAGCCTGCAAGACAGAAGATTGTTCGATCTCGGGGACGCATCTCCGGATCATGTTATCAAGGCATGTTCTAAAGAAGTAGGGCTCATCCCAGTAATACCATTGGCTTTCACGAAAGAATCTCTTCCTCTGGACTGATGACAGGTCGTGAGGGACAATACCACTGGCCAGGTAATTAGCATAGTCTGCATACCAAGGTGCTTCCTGATGAGTGGTAACGAGCAGCTGCTCATCTGGAAAAGTTTCCAGAATTTCCTCTTCTACTACATTTTCAGCTCCTTCAAGTCGTGATAGGTGATCAGCGACTTGATTTTCAGTGCCCTTGCGGTCACGAATTTCAAGATCGAACTCTTGCAGTAGCAACACCCAACGAATCAGGCGTGGCTTAGAGTCCTTCTTTTCTATTAAGTATCTAAGAGCTGCATGGTCAGTGTATACGATTACCTTGGATCCTATCAGATAGGACCGGAACTTGTCAAAAGCAAATACCACAGCTAGCATCTCTTTTTCTGTCACTGTGTAGTTCAACTGGGCTCCACTCAGCGTCCTACTAGCATAGTAGATTGGGTGCATCAATTTGTCCTTCCGCTGGCCCAGCACTGCCCCCACCGCGTAGTCACTAGCATCACACATTAATTCGAACGGTTGCTCCCAGTTGGGGGCAACGATTATGGGTGCTGTGACCAGCCTTTGCTTCAACTCCTCAAAAGCTACCCTGCAAGCATCAGAAAATACAAAAGGGTGATCTTTCTCTAACAACTTACAGAGAGGGTTGGCGATTTTGGAGAAGTCCTTAATGAACCTTCGGTAGAACCCGGCATGTCCAAGGAAGCTTTTTATAGCTTTGACTGAAGTTGGTGGCGGCAGCTTTGCTATGACATCAACCTTTGCTCTATCAACCTCTATTCCTTTGCTTGACACCCGGTGCCCCAAGACTATTCCCTCTTGTACCATGAAATGGCACTTTTCCCAATTCAGAACCAAGTTAGTCTCGATGCACCGTTTCAGCACACGCGTCAGATTCACTAGGCATTCCTCAAATGAATTCCCCACCACTGAGAAGTCATCCATGAACACCTCCATTATGTCCTCTACCATGTCAGTGAATATGGCCATCATGCACCGTTGGAATGTGGCGGGTGCATTGCATAGGCCAAAGGGCATCCTCCTGAAGGCATAAATGCCGTATGGGCAAGTGAAGGAGGTCTTCTCTCTGTCCTCAGGTGCAATAGAGATCTGGTTGTACCCTGAGTACCCATCCAGAAAGCAAAAGTGTGACCTCCCTGCCAATCTATCCAGCATCTGATCAATGAAGGGAAGTGGGAAGTGGTCTTTCCGGGTGGCTAGATTCAACTTTCGATAATCCATGCAGATTCTCCAGCCTGTGATAGTTCTTGTTGAGATTAGTTCATTGTTGTCATTCTTCACAACCGTCATGCCACCCTTTTTAGGAACGCATTGAACTGGGCTAACCCAGCTACTGTCAGAGATTGGGAAAATGATTCCCGCATCCAACCACTTTATCACTTCCTTCTTCACCACTTCCTTCATATTCGGGTTCAGCCTCCTCTGATGTTCCCTGGAAGGTTTGTGCCCCTCTTCCAGCAGAATCTTGTGCATGCAATAGGCGGGGCTGATCCCCTTGATGTCTGCCATGGTCCACCCAATGGCAGTTTTGC
This sequence comes from Nicotiana attenuata, assembly GCF_001879085.1. Lineage (NCBI taxonomy): Eukaryota > Viridiplantae > Streptophyta > Magnoliopsida > Solanales > Solanaceae > Nicotiana > Nicotiana attenuata. The sequence goes on from NC_031997.1 coordinate 30,556,021, forward strand.
ACTCCCTTAGTACATGTAAAAGCTGTTGAACCTGCACATCTAACAAACCAGATGAGATAATAACAGGTAATGTGGAGTCGGGACCCAGAAATTCATACCTGAGGTGGGCTGGCAATGGCTTTTGTTCCAGCTTAGGTGGTTCCTCGATGGATGGCTTTGCTAGAGGGGTCTCTCTCTTTTCTAAGTGTAAGGGCTCAAACTCTAGATTTCTATCCCAGAACCCTCTACCTTCCAGTGCCAACACCCATTCCGCCAATTCCTCACCATTCACCTCATCCAAATTTGTCAAGCATGCAGTAAGAGGATCCTCAACCGTCAACGCCTCATCATCAGACTCTACAATTACATCCACTGCATCAATAAGAGAACAATTTGCGAACTCACTTGGTCGCCTCATCGATTCTGCACATTGAATATAATTTCTTTATCATTGAGCCTCATCTTGAGCTCCCCAATCTCGCAATCAATCAAAGCTCTCCCCGTGGCAAAAAATGGTCGTCCTAAGATTATAGGAATTTCTTCATCCACTTTGCAATCCAAGATTACAAAATCTGCAGGGAACACAAATTTCCCCACCTGAATAAGCACATCATCAAGGATCCCAAATGGACGCTTCACAGTCCTGTCGGCCAGCTGCAACAACATAGAGGTAGGTCTAGCTCTCCCAATGCCCAACCTCTTATAAATAACCAGGGGCATGAGATTAATGCTGGCCCCTAAATCACAGAGTGCCTTAGCAAAGGCATAGTTCCCAATAGTGCATGGAATTGTAAAACTACCTGGATCAGATAGCTTTTCAGCAACATGTCTAGATACCACTGCACTACAGGTCTGAGTAAGTGTCACTGTGGACAAGTCTTGAAAGTCAAACTTCCGAGACATCAAGTCCTTCATCATTTTAGCGTATCCCGGCATCTCCTTTAAAGCTTCAATCAATGGAATGTTTACCTGGATTTGTTTGAGCATCTCCAAGAACTTTTTATACTGCTCCTCCTTTTGATGCTTGGCCAACCTTTGTGGAAATGGTGCAGGAGGTCTTTTCTTCCCATTCACTTGAGATTTCTCTTTCTCAGCTACTGTTTCAACTACTGGCTCAGCTACTGTCTCAGTCTCTTGCTGCATATTCTTTTCTTCAGGTGCGGGCTGGACTGTTACCTCTGTCAATCCCGTAGACTCATCCAGCTCAATGGGCACTGGAATGGGTGTCTCAGCCTGTATATTTTCTCGAGCTCTCTCTTGCTCAACATCTAGATCCCTGCCATTCCGGAGACTCACCGCCATCAGCTGCTTTGGGCCCTGATCTTTTGGATTAATTTGGGTATCTGCAGGTAATGTCCCTTGAGGACGATTGTTAAGTGACATTGAAATCTGGCCCACTTGTACCTCAATATTTTTGATAGCTGCGTCATGTGCATCCACCCTTTCATTTATCTTAGCGTTGGACCCAATAACCTGCTGCATCATTGCTTCAAGTCTTGCAAACCCGTCTTCCTGTCTTCCACCCTGCTGTTGCTGAGGTGGGTGGTACCCTTGCTGCTGATTGTTGTACCCCTGTGGTCTAGGATACGGTGCCGTGTTGTTGGGGGTGTCTCATGCCTCCCATGTTTCCGGCGTTATACTGTGGCTGGGGTGGCCTGTACTGCTGCTGAGTCTGCTGACCCCAGTTCTGATTACCTTGCCTCTGACCCCCATAGTTAGCCACATAGTTCATATCTTCAGGGTGCTGATGATGATGATCATGCTCTGTATTCCAAGGATTACCAATTGGCTGGCTAATGCAAGATGTGCACAAGCCCCCATTGGTAGTATCTACTATATGAACCTGCTGCTTCTGCCCTGATTCCTCCACCTTTTTGGTGAGGATGCTCATTTGTGTCAAGAGAGTCGCCATATTTTCAGCCATTGTATTAGAAGGATCGAGAGGCACTGAGTGCACCACTGGAGTGATAGGTGCGTTCCTAGTTGTCCAACCCGAATTCTGCGCCATCTTGTCGAGCAAATTCTGACCTTCTCTCCAAGTCTTGCTCAAGAATGCCCCACCAGCAGAGGCATCTACGATATTCTTCATGCTGTCTGACAGTCCCATGTAAAACCGTTGTCCCAACATCTGTTCTGGAATACCATGGTGGGGACACATAACCAACATTCCCTTAAACCTGCCCCATGTCTCGTGTAGTGTCTCCATTGGTTTCTGTTTGAAACTCACAATCTCATCAATTTGTTGAGCAGTTTT
>NC_031997.1:30558270-30570274 GCF_001879085.1 Nicotiana attenuata
CAAATTCGGCCCTGCATCCTCAACACACCATCATCTCCAATGGTCACATCCCTGGCATCATCATGCTGAACCCTGTCCTTAAGGACAAGCAAATGCGGATCATCATACTGACACTCCCTGATGCGGTCATACAAGGAAGACCGAGAAACCACACAAGCCAACACCCGACTGGGTTCTGAAATATCTAGTCTCACAAATCGATTGGCCAAGGCCTGAACCTCAACTGCAAATGGCCTCTCCTCAACTGGAATGTATGCCAAGCTCCCCATACTCACCGACTTTTGGCTCAAAGCATCGGCCACTACATTGGCCTTCCCCGGGTGATACAGAATAGTAATGTCATACTCCTTAAGTAACTCTAACCATCTACGCTGCCTCAAATTAAGATCCTTTTGCTTGAACAAATGCTGAAGACTAGCGATGATCACTGAATACCTCACAGGATATGCCATACAAGTAATGCCTCCAAATCTTCAATGCATGAACTATAGCAGCTAGCTCCAAATCATGAACGGGGTAGTTCTGCTCATGGGGCTTCAACTGACGAGAAGCATAAGCAATAACTCTACCCTCCTGCATCAAAACACAACCTATCCCAACTCTGGAAGCATCGCAATATACCGTATATGAACCTGAAGCTGACGGCAAAACCAATACTGGAGCTGTGGTCAAAGCCGTCTTGAGCTTCTGAAAGCTCTCCTCACACTCGTCCGACCATGCAAATGAGACACCCTTCTGAGTCAACTTGGTCAAGGGCGATGCAATAGAGGAAAAACCCTGAACAAACCAGCGATAATAGCCTGCCAACCCAAGGAAACTACGAATCTCTGTGGCTGAGGACGGTCTAGGCCAACTCTACACCGCCTCTATGTTCTTCGGATCAACCTGAATTCCCTCGCTGGACACCATGTGTCCCAAGAAGGCCACTGAACCAAGCCAGAACTCGCACTTGGAGAACTTTGCATAAAGTCTCTCCTCCCTCAATCTCTGCAATACCACTCGCAAATGTTGCGCGTGCTCCTCCTGACTACGCGAGTATACCAGGATATCATCAATGAACACTATGACAAATGAATCCAGATAAGGCCGGAATACACCGTTCATCAGATGCATGAACGCTGCTGGGGCATTGGTCAACCCGAAAGACATGACAAGAAATTCATAGTGACCATATCTAGTCCTGAAAGCAGTCTTATGAATATTTGAATCCCTGATCTTCAACTGGTGATAACCCGAATGAAGATCAATCTTGGAGAACACCCTCGCTCCCTGAAGCTGGTCAAACAAATCATCAATGCGAGGTAGGGGGTACTTGTTCTTAATTGTTACCTTGTTCAATTGCCTATAATCGATGCACATTCTCATTGTGCCATCCTTCTTCTTCAGAAACAGAACTGGTGCACCCCAAGGTGACACACTAGGCCGAATGAACCCCTTATCCAGGAGCTCCTGAAGCTGCTCCTTCNAAACCCGTCTTCCTGTCTTCCACCCTGCTGTTGCTGAGGTGGGTGGTACCCTTGCTGCTGATTGTTGTACCCCTGTGGTCTAGGATACGGTGCCATGTTGTTGGGGGGTCTCATGCGTCCCATGTTTCCGGCGTTATACTGTGGCTAAGGTGGCCTGTACTACTGCTGAGTCTGCTGACCCCAGTTCTGATTACCTTGCCTCTGACCCCCGTAGTTAGCGACATAGTTCATATCTTCAGGGTGCTGATGATGATGATCATGCTCTGTATTCCAAGGATTACCAATTGGCTGGCTAATGCAAGATGTGCACAAGCCCCCATTGGTAGTATCTACTATATGAACCTGCTGCTTCTGCCCTGATTCCTCCACCTTTTTGGTGGGGATGCTCATTTGTGTATAGAGAGTTGCCATATTTTCAACCATTGTATTAGAAGGATCAAGAGGCACTGAGTGCACCACTGGAGTGATAGGTGCATTCCTAGATGTCCAACCCGAATTCTGCGCCATCTTGTCGAGCAAATTCTGACCTTCTCTCCAAGTCTTGCTCAAGAATGCCCCACCAGCCGAGGCATCAACGATATTCTTCAAGCTGTCTGACAGTCCCATGTAAAACCGTTGTCCCAACATCTGTTCTGGAACACCATGGTGGGGACACATAACCAACATTCCTTTAAACCTGCCCCATGTCTCGTGTAGTATCTCCATTGGTTTCTGTTTGAAGCTCACAATCTCATCAATTTGTTGGGCAGTTTTGTTGGGCGGATGGAACTTGTTGTGAAATTGCTTGACCAACTCATCCCAAGTTGCTATAGAGTTTATGGGAAGTGAGTTTAGCCAAACCTGAGCAGCTCCTGTCACCGAGAATGGAAACAATAATAGCCTGATTGCTTTCGGAGTCACGTTGGGTTGCCTTTGGGTTTTGCATATATACAGGAAGTTCTTTAAGTGCTGCTGAGGATCTTCTGTTTGTGTCCTAGAAAAGAGTCTCTTGTTCTGCAACAAGTGTAGCATGTTATTTGTGATCTGGAACGATTCAGCTTGTATTGCGGGCACAATAATGGCAGTGGCCAAATTGTCAGCTGTGGGTTGTGCCCAGTCATATAGTGCACCCTCAGGCACAGGAGGTGCCAATTGCTCATTCCTGACGTTCCCGTTGGGATCGTTTATGTCGCCCATGTCAATTTCGAATTGGTGTGTTTGTTGGGATTGTTGAAGTCTTTTGTTGGCACGATTCAATGCCCAGAATGTCTTCTCGGGGTCTGAGAGTCCTTCAAGTAGTTCTCCAGTCCTCGTAGAATTTCTAGGCATACACATGCGCACCCAGATCAACAACCGTCAAATTTTCAATGAAAAAGTTGGTATAGGGAAGACTGACTACAATAAGAATCCTTGTATTTCTGTCAATGGCAATTGATAATTCCGTTAACTCCCCGGCAACGGCGCCAAAATTTGATCACGCCCAACTATGCCTTATAAAAAGGACTCTGCGGACGTTGCAAATATAACCCGAGTATTACGCCCGTGGTCGAATCCACAGAGAGTTAACCTATCAACCACTATCTTCAGACCCACTAATTCTTCAGAACCAGCTTCCCAAATATTCAAATCTCAGTTGGGTGTTCTTTAACAACTAGCTTGCAAGTAACTAAATAGCTGTAAACTAAATTAATAAGGTTGTAAACAATTATGAGGAAAAGCTAAGGCAATAATTTCCCTTATTGATGGAATCCCTTCTGTTTATGCTCATACAAATTTACCCACACATCTCTATCAATCATGAACGCTAATCTTACCGCAAATCTCTCCCGAGTAATCACAGTAATCTACTATTGCACTCTCCCGAGATACACTAGCTCACTTTATTTAGCACAATTCACTTCAGATTAGACCAAAGGCTTCGTTATCCCTAATCCCGCCTTTAAACCCGCAATTATAGATTCCTCTAATAATCTAGGAGTGGTGTTGTTCAACAATACCCTAAATATGCACTCTTTTCCAAGTTATGCACACTAAATAGGCACAGCTAATTGAGGATCCTGTCAATTAACTACAACGAACACGAAGTTGAACAAATAGAGATTAAACTAGCAATTTGTATTCACATAAACAAGAAGTTCATCACCCAATAGGTTCCATCAAAACCTTAGACAAGGAATTTAGCTACTCATGGCTATGGGAAAAAAAACTAAAATTGAATTCATCATAAAAATCAAAAGAAAAGAAGAAAGATGTTTAGAGTATTCTCTCACAATGTTTTTCCTTGCTAAGAAACCCTCAAAATCAATACATGCCTCTCTTGGGCGAAGTCTAATGTTTTAAATAGGGTTTAGGTCTAAAAATCCCGTAATTGACACTTTGGTCCCAGAAGTTTCTGCGCCTGCCGCGGTCGCGGTAGAACCGCGGCCAAACACCCTCGCGGAATCACTGAGGTTCTGCAGCTGCTTCCCACCGCGGTTCTGCCGCGGTCGCGGTGGAACCGCGGTGGACCCAGTGCTTTGAATCTTCGGCCTGTTTTGCATGGTTCACTTGGGAAATTTCACAGTTGGCCTCTTTTTCATCAATTTTGACTCCAAATCTGCTCCTTAGCCTTCCTTATACATATATCACCTGCACATCATGAAAAGCACTAATAAGAGCATTTTGTTATCACTTTTAGCATTAAAACTACACAAGAAGGTGATTATTTAAGGTGTGATTATAGTCAAATTCACCTATTATCAGTATCTATGTGAGAAATGCAGAATTCAGGAATGTCTATAGGCATGTTATCTATATCAAAGTGCAGAAATTCAGAAACTCCTATAGGCAAGTTATCTATATGAGGGTGCAGAAATCTAGAAACTCCTATAGATAGGATATCTACCCCTTTGCATACATGGTTACCCCTCTCTTTTTCACTAACCATCCCCGAGAGTTTTATTACAAAGTTATTATAGCCCAGAAAAAGAAGTAAAGTAAAGAAAATACATAAGAAATAAAAAATACAACCAAGGAGAGCCTGATTCGGACTTTCTGTCTGAAGTATGACGTAAACCAACTCCAAGAGATCATATTTCAAAGCCTTTCTCTCATTTGGGGTGTGTCAAAGTTCCCTAAGAGTGTCATATGAACTCCGGGCAGTGCTTACACCCAAATGTATCACCAAATTAAGATATAGTGCAGTGTGGAAGGGCCAGCCCTCAGGTGTCCAAGTTCAGAGGGAACTCAAGGTACCAAGGCAAGGCTCACAAGAGGGGGGCAGAACTTAAGGACTAAGAGAGAGTGCAAGTGCAGAAGCAGAATTCTGAAAGGGAAAAGGAAAAAGGGAAATAACTTAAATCAGTACACATAAGGATATAGGGGAACGGGGGAGTTGCAAGGGGCAAAAAAGGCAGGCTTATGGGTGTACCCAGCAATGGGAGATGCTGGCACACCCTTAGCGTGTTAGAACATATTTTTTGGAGGTTAAGACCCCCATGGATCAAACTTAGTTCATGGACAACAACTTACATTGCCATGCTTTAAGTCATAACTCAAAACACATAGGGGTGATAGGGGAATGGGGGTTCATAACAAACAAAACAGAAGGAAATCAGCATGCCAATTTAAGTGCTGAGATATACAGAAACAGCAAGCAAACATGAACACACAAGCAGTAAATACACATTGTTGTAGTGCTAAAAACTAATCCGGACATACCAGTTTCAGAGAAACAAACAAGGAAAAAGCAGTAGGTCTTGTGAACGGGCCACAGTACAGACAATAAGAGAATATTATTGTGTGTGAGTATGAGTTCAGAAGGATTCTGAATTGTGTGTGAGTAGGACTTCAGAAGGATTCTGAAAAAAATCTATAACTGTCACGACCCCAACCCCGGTCGTGATGGCGCCCAACACACTGCTAGGCAAGCCCGGCCATTTAGACAACCTTAACCAATTAATCATAGTGCATGGATAAATTAACATAGTTAAATTACTAAGTCAAAAATGCTGAAATCCTAAAATAGAGTTAAACATACGGAAACCCCAAAATATAAAATAACTACACAGCCCGTAGAATCCGGTGTCACAAGTCCGAGCCTCTAATACATGAGTGTCAACCTACTACATATCGTCCTCTAGAAATGCGGAAACAAAATAAATAAGATAGAAGGAAGATCAGGACTGCGAACGTCAAATGCAGCTACCTTGAAACTCCCGAATTTGATGCTAGACAGAGAAAAGTCTCACTCAGCCTCAGTGGGTACACCTGAATCTGCACACAAGGTGCAGGGAGTAATGTGAGTACTTCCAGCCCAGAGAGTAATAAACGTAAATAAAGGCTGAGAATAAGAAATCCTGAATAGGCACAAAGTAATTCTATAAATACACCAACTTGAACCAGTAGCATAAAAACAGTAATACGGTGAAAATAATTATAGAAATATCACAGCAGATAAATGAATAAGTGACAATTAAAAATATGCAATGCAACACATAGACCGGTACTTTCCAGTACCTGCTGCGGCGTGCAGCCCGCTCCATTTATTTATCGTCGACGGCGCTCACTGGGGGTGTGCAGACTCCAAGAGGGGCCCCTTACGGCCCAAGCGCAATAATAAGCCATCTTGTGGCATCAACTAGGCCCCCGGCCTCATATCGATATCAATATCATACCGCTGCAGCGCGCAGCCTGATCCCATACTCAGTCCAAAATCACGTAAGCCTCTCGGGCAAAATAATATAAAAATATTCAGCCCAAACTTCATTTGAAAATATTAATTAAGTTTCTAGTTTGAGAAAAGTGGTTGAGTTTTCAAAACTGTATTAAATACTAGGACTGAGTTCAATTATCGGTAAATATGGTAAGAAACCTGTAAAAACAATCCCTGAAGGATTTAAGCAGTTGGCACGAAGCCCAATTATGACAATTAATCCATTTTTATAAGGATATCACTAAGCTTCAATCAATTAGGTAGTAATTTTATTAAGCGGGACGGACCAAGTCACGATCCCCGACGGTGCTCTACCCCACGCCCGTTATCCGTCGTGCAAGTCACCTCAACATAACACTACAATGTGTAAATTCGAGGTTTCAAACCCTCAGAACAGCATTTACATCTGTTACTCACCTCAAGCCGGCCAAAGTCCTAGCTCGCTATGCCCTTGCCTTTCGAATTGACCTACTCGTGTACCGAATCTGATCAAAACCACAACGAATATGCTAATGGAACAATACCCAATCCAAAACAAATCGAAAAATAGTGAAAATCTCGAAATTAGAAAAACCCGAGCCCCGGGCTCCTTCAAGAAAATCAGAAAATTTACCATCAACGGATTCCTTATCGCCACGAGTCTATACATATAAAGAACACCAAAATCGGAGTCCAAATGACCCCTCAAATCCCCATTTTAGCTCTCTTAAGTTTCAACCCCTAATCACCATTTTTGTCTATTAATTCATTGAGTTTTCAGCTCTAATCTATGTATTTACACCATAAAATTGTATTTTAGACTCAGAAATCCTTACCTCAAAGAAGTCCCTTGATTTCTCTCTTCCAACTCGCCCAAATTCTCCAAGTCCGAAGTGAAAATTATGAAACCCTTTGAAATTTCGCGAAGGAGAAATAAAACATCACTGACCAGTTATTTCCGCATCTGCGGCTCTTTAGCCGCATCTGCGACTTCCGCTTTTGCGGTTACGAGTCGCTTCTGCGGAATAAACCGCTTCTGCGGTGAAAAGACCGCTTCTGCGGTCCCGCATCTGTGATTCCATTTTCGCATTTGCGGTTTCCCTTAAGATCTCCAAACTCCGCATCTGCGGTCGCTTTGTCGCATCTGGGACTCCGCAGATGCGGTCAGCCTATCTGCTTTTGTGATCCCTGTCGCTTCTGCGGCTAACATCTCGCTTCTGCGGTACCGCTTCTGCGATCCCATTTCCGCAGAAGCGAAAACACCAGAAGCAGCTGCAATTTTCTTAAGTTCTCAAACCAAAACTCCCCGTTAACCATCCGAAATCAGCCCGAGGCCCCCGGGACCTCCGCCAAAAGCACCAACACCTCCTATAACATCATTCAAACTTGTTCCAATCATAAAAACACCTCAAACAACACTAAAACCATCATTTCTCATCGAATTCAAGCCTAAGTTCTTTAAAACTTCAGAAATACGCATTCGATCAAAAACCTAACCAATCACCTCCGAATGACCTGAAATTTTGCATACACATCCCAAATCACATAACAAAGCTGTAGCAACTCTCGGAATTCCATTTCGACCCTCGGATCAAAATCTCACCTATCGACCGGAATTCGCCAAAATACTAACTTCGCCAATTCAAGCCTAATTCTACACCGGACCTCCAAAATTACTTCTGATCACACTCCTAAGTAACAAATCATCCCCCGAAGCTAACCGAATCATCGGAATTCATATCCGGGCCCTCTAACACATAAGTCAATATCCGATTGACTTTTCTAAAACAAACCTTCCTTAAAGAGACTAAGTGTCTCATTTCCTTCTAGAACCAATCCAGATCAACTCGTTCACACCCAGCACTGATAAGGAAGCATAAAGAAATAGGTAATAGGGAAAACGGGGTGGTAACTCACGTGACGACGGGTTGGGTCGTCTCAATATCTCTTTTTATGAAAGAGTCGTGCATTTATAGTGTTGAAAACCGGGCAGAAATAAGGTAAGAAAATAGTTATGGAACTGAGTACCAATCAAGGATCAATCACACAAGACTTCCTTTAATTAAGGAATTCAGATTCAAACGGGTCAAAACTATTTGAGGAAAGAAATTAAATAAGCAGTTTGTGCCCAGCATGTAATTAGGGGCAAATACATAAAAGGTTATTTAAGGACAGGGTTTCGAAGTACATGGTTGTACAAATAAGGTAAGAAAATCAATTGACAACCAGTAAATCAAAGAATCAGGGATCTTGTAATTACTGACCCATGAATGAACCAAGTCGCAAAAGCTAAGAAGGGTTCTAACTTAGGTCGAGTCACGGAGGAAATCAGCAAACAATGGAAAGAAATCAATTAGACCATATTCAGAGGGAAGTATGAACTAATCACAAATTTGAAAGCCACTTTAGAGGGAAGTTCATCATTTATAAGGAGCATATGAACATGTTAAGCATGAAAGAAGATTGTCGTGTCATTGTAAAATCAGTAGAAAAAGCCAGTGTAGAAGAGTTTAGCAAAAGTCAGAATCATATGAAAACAAGGATGTCCAAACTCAGTTCAGAGACTCGAAGTTGGTCTGAAAGAGTTAGGGGTTTTGAAATAAAACCCTAGTTCAAACATATCACATAACCAAACTTAGGAGAACCCCCAAATTCTAGGGTTTCCACCATTAATCGAGTACAAAGATGAGAAGGCAAGTGATCGAAACAGGCTCAGAGGTCTCAGAGAAGAACTGAAACCTCTTGCATGTTTCTTTCAGCAGCAGAAGCTCATGAGAAAACAACGATAGCAAGTAACACGCAGAACATAGTAGAAGCATTCAAAGAAAATAGAGTAGAAGAAGCTAATACGAAACATAATGGAAAAATTGATAAGAACAGTAGAAGAAGAATGCTAAGACGTTTTTAGAAGACACTTAAACAGAGCTCAGCAGATGGAACTTAATAAGAAAAACTTTAAGAACAGGGAAAATACAGTAGAAGAAATATACAAAAAGGCATACGAGAACACAATACAGTAGAAGAAGTATACATGAACACAGTAGAAGAAAAATACAAGAGCATAGTAGAAGAAAATACAAGAACACAGTAAAAGCAAATACACACAAAAGGAAAAGGAAAGTCAGAGAACATTTACATATTTTCAGAAAACCCTAGATCGGAAAAGAAATGGTTTTGAAAGTAATTTTTGAAAGAAAAGTCAGGAAAATCGTTTAAAAGCTTAGGGAACGCATAGATACGCAACGGATCTAAAGGAATCAAAAAAACCTCGAAGGGTTAGGGTTTCAAAAGAACCCTAGTAGTGAGAAAGGCTTTGAAAAGTCACCGATCTAAGTCGGAGAAGTCAAAATCGGGCTCGAGCAACCATGGTACGCCGGAGTAAAATCGGAGATGGCCGTGGAACTCGAATCGAACGAAGCCTAGACCAAACCTCGTCGTGGCCAAGCCTTGAATCTTCAGAAACCAGGCATGTGGGAGTCATAGGAGGCCGGTATAGGGCTTCCATAACCTTGATTTTTAAAGCTAAATTGCATATTTTTAGCTCCAGTATTTTTAATTTAATATTTATGTATTATTAATTAGCTTCAGTACTTTAATTTGCTTTTAAAATATTTTTCACTATTTTTNTGGGATTTAAAGGGGGGCCGGGTGGGTCGTTTAAACGTGCTATGGGTCGGGTAATTTTAGGAATTGGGCTGGGGTTCAATTGGGTTCAGTTGGGATAGAATTTAGGCTACAATCGAAATGAAATATGGCTAGATTTTAAATAGCCATTTTCCCCATTTATTTTATAAAAATAGCAAATTAAATTCTGGAAATAAATTGAAAGTACTAAAAATGATTTATAACATATAAATATTAAATTAAAATACTGGAATCAGTTTTGTAAGTATAAAAAACAATTAAATCTTAAAATAGGCTAATGTTGCAATTATATGCAATTTAGCTTTAAAATACTAAATAGATTTGTAAAAATATACAAAATTTATGCTAGCTACATTTTAGTATAATTATAAAACTCAAATAACTAAATTACCAAAAAAATAATAATTTTGAAAATAATCATTGGGCTTTTATGGATGAAAAAAGGTAAATAGATCAGTTTTAAAACCTTAAAAATTATGGGAAAATAATAAAATGCTTGGACATACTTATACATGCATATATATGCTATTTTGAAGATATTCTGCATATAAAAAAAATGGACAGGAAAAAATTGGGTATTAACAGTAGCATGTATGACTTTGTCCTTGTACGCGCGCCTACGTGACTCTTCTCTCCTTTTTCCTCCAGCTTTTATCGTATCTCTTGGCCTCACTTTGTGAACATATACAAAACGATGACAGGTTGTTCTCTAGGCATCTATAGGTGTACTGATATTTTTCACTTGGTACTTTGTCGAACTTACGACTATTGCTATAATTTTTTCATAGCCTCAGTTATATATCCTTATGGCTTTATTGCATCTATGTAGGCTGTACTATACCATAACACCTACGTCGGTTTATTATTACCGAGATCTGCTACCCAACTCCAGGTTACTCTCTTGTTGCTTATCCTCTATGTATAAATCTAAGTCCTTCAATGCTTCCTCATTATTGTTCATCTTAAGAATGACATCCTAATCTCATCTCATTCTTTTGAACTTTTATCCATCTATTGTTGATTCACCATAATGTTAACCTTTAATCTACCACTGATAACATAAAACCTCTTACGTAATACATTGTCACTAAGGCTCACATCTTATCGGGGAACAATTGAAGTTATTTGCCTGATCCACCTAGGGACTATACTATACTTCAATAACCATATTTCATAGAATCTTAACGTGATTCATCTTATTGGGGGGGGGGGGGGGGGAAGAATTCTAATCCCATGCAATTCATGAAATCCCTTCTCTTTGAATCATTATGCAATCGAAGGCCTAAATGTCATTCTCTTATCATTTATCACAATTAGACTCTTATTGTACTATCAAGGCAGCATTTCATCTCTTCTAAATGCTCCTATCTTAAAATCCTCTGAGTTCATAGCTCTCTGTAACTTACGGAAAGCAACAGCTCTCTTGTTTTGATGGTCTTAATCCTGAGGCCTTACCTATTCTTGTCACTTTCTCACTCACCATTTCTTATCCTAACTCCTATCTACCGAAAAACTTGTGTTACATTTTGCATTTTCATAAGTTAAAGTTTCATTGTAAGTTAATTGACGTAGACTCGGGAATGAGATTATTTTGAGGTTATAAGCATTTGTGCCATTTATAACAGGCGATAAGTAAGTGCCATGAAGGTTAAAGGGTAAACGAATAAAAAAATGAGTTTCGTCGAAGGTTGTCAAGTTGGGATAAAATATGGTCCGAGCTATAATACTGGTATTTATGGACTACTCCATACAAGTTACCACATGACTATGATAGTAAGGTACATAAAGTGTGTTAAAAGTGATTAGTATTTAAAGTAATTTGAGTTAATTCTTAATTATGTGGGTAATTAGTGATTTTACAATGTCTGATGAAAATGGGGGCTTCCAACTGAGATTCATGAAGAGAAGAGAGGACCCGACGTCACAACCTGTGTCGAGCCTATGAAAGTGTTCATCTAACTAGAAATTTCATAAGAGAAGAAGAATCGTAGCGTAGGGTCGACATAAACAATCGGTTAAAATAGTCTAATGAGAAAGCATCTGTTCACGTTCGTAGTTGCAATAAGTTTTCTTTTTTTAATCGAGATTGGCTTGGTCTTCAGTCTACCCTAATGAAACCTAAAATCTCACTCCCTCGCTTTCTCCTTCTGATAGACTAGCTTGCGCATCTTCTCTTTGGCACTCAGGGAGATTAACTAAGTAATTAACATATTTGGATAAGCTTAATTCCCCCCCCCCCCCC
>NC_031997.1:30570294-30634868 GCF_001879085.1 Nicotiana attenuata
CCCCCAACGTGGCAGCAAGTTATGCCCCATTTGTGACTCTTAACTTACATAACAAGGTGGCATATTTAGAGGGACTTTTGGCCAAGTCATCACCTAAGTGGGGACCACACCCATTAAGGTAAAAGATATCTCAAAATTCACAAAGTGATATATATATATATATATATATATATATATATATATATATATATATATATATATATATATATATATATATATATNATATATATAATCTTCATAGCAGTGCTAGTTGCTTCAGCAAACTCATACAAAATGATAGCAACGTGATTTGCTAAAAAATTCATACAAGACTACTTAGCAACATGAGAAATGCGATTCGAAAGGAGTACGATGCAATCTTTCTCAATAATATCATGCGTATTTTTTCCTACTTCGATCTTGCCGTCACATGTTTTGTCGCGATTGTCGTGTGTTAGAGGGATTGTCAAGAGAACCGGCTCAGCTATGTTAAGGCTATCCCTTCTTTCTTTTTGGCATGATTCATATGATACAAACGAGACGAGCAAACGCACAACTTTCATAAATGACTGTATTCATAGAACTACTAAGGGTGCTTATGTTCTTGATTCTCCATGTGAATTATTATTATATCTTCTGTTCATGGGTCTTAGAAAAATACGTAGTTGATAAAGCTATCCGAAAGGTATATTGATCTTATCACATTTCGAGAAATCTTATTAATGTATTTCTTTTGTATTTCATTCATTTATACATGTACATTGACCCATTACCAGATGGCGTTATATACGCGTATATTATATATATATGAGATATGGGAAAAGGTTACGACGTTATATACGTATCACCACGTGATCAACTGGTATATATTGATGATTTTGCCCACAGTGGCCGATATAATATGATAGGATGCCCTTAGAGGCTTGATGATGTTATGTAAACCTATACATATGCATGATACGACATTTATACGCACGTGCATGATATTATAAATTTTTCAGGATTCACAAAGTTATTTAGACATACAGGTGGAATTCTTTACTCCATGTTTCATCTATGTCTTTTATGTACTGATTTTCATGCCTTACTTACTCAGTACATTATTCGTACTGACGTCCCTATTACCCGAGGCGTACGTTCCATGCCGCAGGTGCAGGTAGACAGGCTAACGGTCCCCCTTCTTAGGATCCTCAATCAATGAGAGTTGGTGTGATCCATTTGATCCGGAGCTGCTTCAAGATTGGGTACGATGTGTTTGTATACATATATGGGTATGACGGGGCCCAGTCCCATCCTTTATACAGTTGTACACTCTATTAGAGGTCTGTAGGCAGTCATGTATAGTTGAACAGTATGTGGCCTTGTTGTCTTCTAATTTTTGATAGATAGTTGTCTATAGTAGCCTTGTCGGCTCGCCCTACCGTATTCCACATGTATATGTATATATGTCTTTTGGACATGTTTTCCTCACATATGTTATTCACGTAATTTAGTAGTTTATTGACAGATATTATACATGACCTACCCTTAATTCATGTTTATATCTTAAACGCATGGCTAGGGGTGTTTGATAGGTAAGACTCGGGCACTCGTCATGGCCCATCGGCTTGGGTCGTGACAAAAGTGGTATCAGAGCAGTTCTGCTCTAGGGTTGTCTACAGACCGTGTCTAGTAGAGCTTGTTTATGAGTGTGTTGTGCACCACACTTATAGACAGGAGGCTACATGACATATATGATGTTATCCCCCATTCTTATCTTAGATCGTGCAATATAAGAATTCATTTTCCTAACGATGTGTTATGCTTTCAGTGATGTCGAAGAAGGCTACAGCCACCCAAACGGTAAGTATGTGGCTGATGAGACTATCAGTCGAGCGCGGTGAGTTACCAAGGCTCGGGGAGAGTCTTATAGTGAGATTCCTTCTCAGACTTCACTTACCTCGCCCTCTCCAAAGGAGCTCCGAGGGGCACCAGCTCTAGCGCCTGCCCATGTACATCCAGTTCCTTAGCCAGGTGCACCGGGTCAGGAGATGAGAGAGGCTATTCAGCTATTAACTTGATTAGTAGTCGCACAGGGTCGGCGTCATGAAGTAAGTATTGGTCATGCAGATAGGTCCATCAGTGCGAGGGTTCATGATTTCATTAATTTGGACCCTCCAGTATTCACTTGAGCAGATCCAAACAAGGACCTTTAGGTATTTATCGATAGGATGCAGAGGACTTTGAGGGTAATGAAGGCCTCCACGAATGAGTCAATTGAGCTAGCTTCCTATAGACTTCAAGATGTTGCAGTTAATTGGTGCGAGTCTTGGGAATTGTCCAAAGGTGAGGATGCCCCTCAAGCGGTATGGCAGGAGTTTACAGAGGCTTTTCTTTGTCATTATCTGCCACCAGAGCTTAGACATGCCAGAGTTGATAGGTTCTTGACCCTTCGACAGGGTAACATGAGTGTTTAGGAGTACAGTCTTCAGTTTGATTCGTTGGCCAGGTATGCTCCCACTATTATATCTAAGATGGAGGATCGGGTTCACCGGTTTATGATGGGGTTGGAGTCGCACCTGCTAAATGATTGCATGTCGGTCTCACTTCAGCCATGCATGGATATTTCTCATATTCAGGCATATGCTCAGGGTGTAGAGGAGCGTAAGAAGAAGCAGAGAGCCGATCGTGAGCATGATAGGAGTCTGAGTAAGAGAGCGGGATCTTCGGGTCCTTCTAGTGAGTTTCGAGGTGGTCAGAGACAACAATACCCGAGGTATCCAGCCCAACCATCGGCTAGCGTACACCCTCAATTTCCCTGTAGGAGATTTGATCTTCCACATATTCAGGTCCTAGTCAGAATTCCAAGGCCTCGAGTTCTCGGTATAAGGGTGAGTCAAGTTAGATGAGGCTGCCCTTGCCACGATGTGCTCGGTGTGGTAAGCAGCATGTCGGGCAGTGCCGTATGGGGTTGGGTGCTTGTTATACTTATAGTTATACAGGCCACGTTATGAGGTATTGTCCGACGAGAGGTGATGCAAGCATAGTTCAGCCAGCGGGATCTGTAGCTAGTTCGTCATCATCAGTACGCCCCCCCCCCCCCAAAAAAGGTTCACAAGCACCAATCGGTTATGGTAGAGGCAGAGGTGGAGCATCTAGCTCGAGCGGTCCTCAGAACTGCATATATGCATTAGCAGTACGTCAGGATCAGGAGTCATTACCTGATGTTATTACAAGTATACTATCAGTCTCCTCAAATGATGTATATACGTTGATTGACCCAGGTTCCACCTTATCATATGTTACTTCATTGGTTGCTAGTAAGTTTGGAATAAAACCTGAGTTGGTTAAACCTTTTGAGGTGTCCACACATGTTGGGGTTCCAATTATAGCTAGGCGGGTATATAGAGGTTGTATAGTAGTAGTTCATAGTCGATCTTTAGTAGCATACCTAATAGAGTTAGATATGGTAGAATTTGATGTTATAATGGGTATGGATTGGTTGGCTTCTTCTTATTCCAACGTTGATTGTAGATCAAAGATGGTCCGATTCCAATTTCTAAGGGAGCCTGTTATGGAATGGAAAGGTAATACGGCATCGCCGAGAGGCAGATTTATTTCCTGTCTCAAGGCAAGGAAGATGATCAGAAAGGGCTATATTTATCACTTAGTTCGGGTTCAGGATATGAAAGTAGAGTCACCAACCATTCAATGCATCCTTGTGGTTAATGAGTTTCTCGATGAGCCTCCAGGTCTCCCGCCAGAGCGCGAACTTGAGTTTTCTATTGACCTATTACCTGATACTCAGCCAATATCTATTCCTCCCTATAGAATGGCACCCGTAGAACCGAGGGAGTTGAAGGAACAACTAAGGGACTTGCTTGAAAAAGGCTTGATTAGACCTAGTACATCACCATGGGGAGCACCTGTGTTATTTATAAGGAAGAAAGATGGTTCCTTGCGGATATGTATTGATTATAGATAGTTGAATAAGGTGACAATCAAGAATAAGTACCCAATCCCGAGGATTGATGATTTATTTGATCAGTTGCAAGGTTACAAGTGTTTCTCGAAGATAGACTTGAGGTCCGGGTACCATCAGGTAATGGTTAAGGAGAAAGATATTCCAAAGACAGCATTCAGGACCAGATATGGGCACTTTGAGTTTTGTGTTATGTCATTCAGTTTGACTAATGCCCCAGCAGTATTCATGAACTTGATGAACCGAGTGTTCTTACCCTTTCTAGATCTATTCGTGATTGTATTTGTTGATGATATATTGGTGTATTCTCGTTCTGAAACTGAACATGCAGATCATTTGCGTACTGTGCTCAAAGTTCTACAAAAAGAGAAGTTGTATGCAAAATTCTCTGAATGTTAATTCTTGTTGAATACTGTAGCTTTCCTTGGGCATATTATTTCTGGTGAAGGTATCCCTGTTGATACACAAAAGATTGAGGCAGTAAAGACTTGGCCTACACCCACGACACCGACGAAGGTTCATAGCATTCTCGGTTTGGCAGGTTATTACAGGAGATCTGTAGAGGGATTTTCTTCCCTTTTCAACACCACTGACAAAGTTGACTCAAAAAGGAGCTAAGTTTCAATAGGTTGATGCTTGCGAATGGAGTTTCCAGACATTGAAGGACAAATTAACTTCAACACCGATTCTAACGCTCTCCGAGGGAACCAATGGTTATGCTATCTATTGTGATGCCTCGGGCATTGGATTGGGTTGTGTACTGATGCAGCATGGTAAGGTTGTAGCTTATGCTTCTAGACAACTAAGAAAGCACGAGAAAAATTACCCAACCCATGATTTAGAGTTAGCCACGGTGATTCATGCACTAAAGATGTGGAGGCACTACTTGTATGGCGTTTATGTTGATATCTATATAGATTATAAGAGCCTTCAGTATATCTTCAAGCAAAAGAAATTGAATTTATGCCAAAGGAGATGGTTGGAGCTACTAAAAGACTATGACATTGATATTTTATACCATCAAGGAAGGCGAATGTAGTAGCCGATGCCCTCAGCTGTAGGTCTATGGGTAACATGTCATATTTACAACTAGAGAAGAGTGGGATAGCCCGTGACATTCATAAGCTAGCTAGTCTTGGAATTCGATTACTAGACTCAGGTGATACTGGAATTACTATTCAGGACACGACAACATCCTCTTTAGTAACTGAGTGAAGGAACGCCAGTACGAGGATCCTGTGATAGCTCATTATAGGGATACAACCTCAGAAGGAGAAGACACCATTTGAGATATTAGAAGATGGGGTTCTCAGATACCGAGGACGATTATGTGTCCCTAATGTTGTGGGGCTGTGTCGGCAGGTTATGGGAGAAACTCACTATTCTCATTATTCTATCCATCCAGTAGCAACAAAAATGTATCATGATATCAGGAAAATATATTGGTGGGATGGAATGAAAAAGGATATAGCGAATCTTGTTGCTCAATGCCTTAACTGTCAGTAGGTTAAGATTGAGCATCAAAAACTCGGTGGATTATTGTAGGCTATAGAGATTACAACTTGGAAGTGGGAAGTAATCAACATGGATTTCATCGTAGGCTTACCTCGTACCCAACGTAAGTTCGATTCTATATGGATGATTGTTGATAGACTTACAAAATCAGCCCAATTTCTGCCCGTTAGGACTACATATTCTGCAAAGGATTGTGCAAGGCTTTACATTAATGAGATAGTACGACTTCATGGTGTCCCTATATCTATTATCTCGGATAGAGGTGCTCAGTTTACAGCTAATTTCTGGAGGTCCTTCCAAAAAAGATTGGGGACTCAGGTAAGTCTTAGTACAACATTTCATCCTAGACAGATGAATAGGCTAAGCGTACTATTCAGACACTTGAGGATATGTTACGGGCTTGTGTGATAGACTTCAAGGGTAGCTGGGATGATCATCTGCCGCTTATTGAATTCGCATATAATAATAGCTATCATTCCAGTATTCAGATGGCTCCATACGAAGCTCTTTACGAACGGAAGTGTAGGTCGCCTATAGGATGGTTTGATGTTGGGGAAACTTAGTTAGTAGGACCAGAGTTGGTACAACAGGCAATCGAGAAGATTAAGCTTATACAGGAAAGGCTATTAGCAGCTCAAAACTATCAGAAGTCTTATGCGGATAATCGACGACGAGACTTGGAGTTTCAGGTTGATGACTGGGTATTCCTAAAGGTATCACCGATGAAAGGCATTATGAGGATCGGTAAGAAAGAGAAACTTAGCCCTCGGTACATTGGACCATATAAGATCATACGCAAGGTAGGCCAGGTAGCATATGAGTTAGACTTGCCTTCTAATTTGGAGTTTGTACATCCAGTCTTTCATGTGTCTATGCTTTGTAAATGTATCGGAGATCCTTCTAGAATCATGTTAGTTGACGATGTTCAGGTCACAGTAAAGCTATCATATGAGGAAACTCCCATTGCTATACTAGATAGACAGGTTCGGAGATTGAGGACTAAAGACGTAGCTTCTGTGAAAGTACTTTGGAGAAATAATAATGTGGAAGAAATGACTTGGGAAGCCGAAGAAGACATGAAGTCTAGGTATCCTCACTTGCTTCCTCTTCCAGAGAAGGATCCGACTGAGACGTCACAACCTTAAGGTACGAGTATGGATTCTTGTGTTAGTTATTATCATTGGTCGTGTGAGGCCATTGTCATTATTGATGATTGTTCCAATATGTGGAATTGAATTATTAAGTTTACTACAACAAGGGTTGATAGTACTACTGCTACAAAGGCGACTCTGCCAAAATTTATATAGATTTCGGTGAGTTAAACATTCGAGGACGAATGTTTCTAAGGGGGGAAGGATGCTACATTTCACATTTTTGTACGTTAAAGTTTTGTCGTAAGTTAACTGATGTAGACTAGGGAGTGAGATTATTTTGAGGTTATAAGCATTTGTGCCATTTATAATAGGTGATAAGTAAGTGCCGTGAAGGTTAAAGGGTAAATGAATCAAAGAAAATGTGTTTCGTGGAAGGTTGTCAAGTTGGGATAAAATACGGTCTGAGCTATAATACCCGGTATTTATAGACCAGTGCCAAACAAGGTACCACATAACAATGATAGTAAGGTACATAAAGTGTGTTAAAAGTGATTAGTATTTTAAGTAATTTGAGATAATTCTTAATTATGTGGGTAATTAGTGATTTTAGTAGGAGATTAACTAAGTAATTAACATATTTGGATAAGCTTAATCCCCTACCCCCCCCCCCCCCCCGCCAACGTGGTAGCAAGTTATGCCCCATTTGTGACTCTTAACTTACATTACAAGGTGACATATTTAGAGGGACTTTTGGCCAAGTCATCACTTAAGTGGGACCCGCACCCACTAAGGTAAAAGATATCTCAAAATTCAGAAAGAGAGATATATCTAATCTTCATAGCAATGTAAATTGCTTCAGCAAACTCGTACAAAATGATAGCAACGTGATTTGCTACAAAAATCATACAAGACTACTGAGAAACGTGAGAGTTGTCATTCTAAGGGAGTAGGGTGCAATCTTTCTCAAAAATATCATACGGATTTTTCCCTACTTCAATCTTGCCATCGCGTGTTTTGTCGCGATTGTCGTGTGTTAGAGGGATTGTCAAGAGAATCGGCTCAGGTATGATAAGGCTATCCCTTCTTTCTTTTTGGCATGATTCACACGATACAAATGAGATGATCAAACGCACAGCTTTCATAAATGACTCGATTCATAGAAGTACTAGGGGTGCCTATGTTCTTGATTCCCCATGTGAATTATTATTATATCGTCTGTTCATGGGTCTCAGAAAATACGTAGTTGATAAAGTTATCCGAATGGCATATTGATCTTATAACATTCCGAGAAATCTTATTAATGTATTTCTTATGCATTTCATTCATTTAAACATGTACATTGACTCATGACCGGATGGAATTATATACGCGTATATTATATGTATATGGATATGGGAAAAAGTTATGGCGTTAAATACGCACCACCACCTGATCAGCTGGTATATGTTGATGATTTTGCCCACAGTGGCCGAGATGATATGATAGGATGCCCTCAGAGGCTTGATGATGTTATGTACACCTATACCTATGCATGAAACGGCATTTATACGCACGTGCATGACATTATAAATGTTTCAGGATTCACAAAGTTATTTAGACCTACAGGTGGAATTCTTTACTCCATGTTTCATCTATGTCTTTTATGTACTGATTTTTATGCCATTATTCGTACTGATGTCCCTATTTTCGGGGGCCTGCATTTCATGCCCACGGGTACAGGTAGACAGGCTGACGATCCCCTTTCTTAGAATCCTCGATCAGCGAGAGTTGGTGTGCTCTATTTCATCCGGAGTTGCTTCGAGTTTTGGTACGATGTGTTCGTATACATATGGGTATGACCGTGCCCAGTCCCGTCTTTTATACAGTTATAGACTCTATTAGAGGTCTGTAGATAGTCATGTATAGTTGAATAGTATGTGGCCTTGTCGGTTTCTAGTTTTGGATACATAGTTGTCTATAGCAGCCTTGCCGGCTTGCCCTACCGTATTCCGCGCGTATATGTATATATGTCGTTTGGACATGTTTTCCTCACGTATGTTATTCACGTAATTCAGCATTTTATTGACATGTATTATCCATGACCTACCCTTAATTTATGTTTATATCTTAAACGAATGCTTAGGGGTGTTCGACAGGTAGGACTCGAGCACTCGTCATGGCCCATCAGTTTGGGTCGTGACACCTTGTCTCTCTACCATACTTTAGCTGCGACCTATACGTATTTATTCATACTACTCGCAACTATAATTTAAATTTCTAGCACCATAGATTTTTTATGTTATTTTGTAACCTCAAGTGAGACATCATGTCGCCTCTAACTCTTCTTTGTTCCCATAAATAGACCTCTCGGCACCTGGAAATCATAGTTTGGAAGATGCGTTACTGACAACACCGCTATTATTTTCTGGATACTAAATCATGGCGCTTCTAGCCCTCTATATGAAGTCTGGACTATTCACAACTTTTTGTACTTGAGTATCTCGTACCTTCTTCACCTTTACCTTACCTACCTTTAAATATCGCATCGTATCTTCTGTCGTTTTCATAACTTCCCTTCTACATAGTTGAAATTTACATGCATACGTTAAAGCTGTACTATAATACTTGCACCTCTGGTATATACACCACCCAGTAGAAGCTTTATACTGACTTCAAATGACTTAGCTCTATGGAATGATCTTGAAGCGAAAGAAGGGAAGCATTTCCTAAATGCCCTGTAGCCTCTCAATTATAAGTGTGGCGTGCAACACACCTTTAAGTGAGTCTCTACTAGACATGTCTTTGCACACTCCCTAGGACACGACCTGCTCTGATTCCATTATGTCACGCCTCAATCTGGGGAGGCGCGGCTGCACCCAGTGCCCTACTAGCCAGAGCAAACCACTCTGTGACTCATGATAGTTCAGCGAAAACTAGAATGTACACAGGACGTCTACGCTAAACTTAATCTTTCTGTAACTATCATGGGCCAGCATGGCTACAACTCGTAATATATAACTTTAAGTGGGGAAACACTATATCACTGAACCATCGTACTTAAAATATGAATACACACGCGCCGTCAAGGCCTCTGACATACTGCACATAATGAACCTGTGTCTATAAAGCCTCTACGAGTATCTGACATCAAAACATGGTCGGGACATGGCCTTACTCTACCCATAAGTCTGTAGCACAACTCTAACACGACGACTTATAGACTCGGCTGCACTCCAAATGAAGTGGAGTCTTACCGATTCTTTACTGAATGCTAACCTTGTCTACTTTGAGGGCTCGTCAAACTGATTACCTACACCTTTAGGCATGAATGCAGCATCCACAATAAAAAGGATGTCAGTACAAATAGTATACTGAGTATATAAGGCAGAACTAAAACATAACAATAAGTGAACATCAATGAGAGAAATATAAGAATCAACCTGAACCTCTGAAGTGCCACTGAGCGCTATGATATGCATACTAATTATAATTATATATTTAATGTATCTCTTTGGGACTATTATCCATGTCGTAACATGACTGCCCAGCTGATCAGTGGTAACTTCCTGACTGGCCGTAGCGGAATGGTAAGTGCATGACTGCCCGACTAGCCAGAGCTTGGCGGTAAATGTTTAGCTACCCAATCGGTCGTAGCTTAGTGGTAAATACATGACGGCCCAAACGGCCGTAGCTCGATGGCAAATTCATAACTGCCCAACGGGCTGTAGCTCAATAGTAAATGTGTAACTTCCCAACCAGCCATAGCTCGATGCTAAATGCATGACTGCCCAATCGGCCATTGCTCGGCGATAAATGCGTAACTGCCTAACCTGTCATAGCTCGTTGGTAAATGAAGATGCATATAACATTACATTATGAACATTAGCATCTTTATTGTATGCCTCAATAGTAACTTAGGAGCATAGTTAGACATGCTTTGGATTACATTTCACGGGAATGAATGATGTAGATATCCTTAACTACTAAGAGTAGAACCATTTATGAAATAACTTTACATTTATGTTTCGTTACCTGGATCATGCCAAAAGAAGAAAGATTAGCCTTAACATACCTTATCCACGAAGATACAACTATTGCACAAGTCTCGCACCTCTTACGGATGGTAATCTATATCATATAAAGTATTGGTATCAATATCAACTTCATATTCTATTGGGAAATTCATTTAGTCCTTTTATCGAACGACTTATGTGCATAACTTCGTAGGGTCATTTATAGTTTGAATTTAACATGTTTTAGCACAATAATCTTATCTTCACTCATCCTAATCTCTACCATGCTATCCATACCTTTACAATTCCATTTGGTATCTTAAATCAGATAAAAATAGCCTCACAACATAGCTCAACTTCACGTTTTGTAGTTGCTAGTTTCTTTAAGAATCCTCCGAAAAAATTCAACCCAACACTTGTACAAACATAATAGTAGGTTAGGGAAGATGAAACTTACCTCAAATATACCTAGAACCCTCTGTTTTTTAATTACTTCACCTTGAAGAAACCCTCAAAGCATAAATAGCAAGGAAGGACTTGGTTGCACTAGTTTTGCAAGATTTTCAAAACTTGTTTTGTGTTGTTTACCCTTGGTTTTGCTCTAGAACCATGTGAGAGCTGCAATCTTACCTTAAACAACAAGAATCAGTACAAATCTAAAGTCACTTCACTTGGAAGAACCCTCCAAAACATCCACAAGACGAAGAACTTTGATCTAGCAAGAACCACGGGATTTTTAGCATTGGATTCATTTTTTTATCTTTGGTTTTCACTCTAGAATCATGGAGGAACTCTTGAAGAGCCTCTAGGAGGCATTAGCAACTGTTTTGGTTTAGAAAAATTAGTTACAACGAGCTAGAATTGACTTAAATACGAGCTGGGATTTTCCACTGACTTTATGGATCCCAGTGAGCTGCTTGTACAGTCTCACAAAATATGAATATCTCTATGCTCCGATGTCGTATCGACAAACGGTTTAAGGTGTTGGAAACTAGACTTGTAAATCATCAACTTCATGGGTGGATAACCCCATATATCTTATTATATTGAGATAAAATCTTTGCTACATTTGACCTAATTTTCAGCGCATTTATGAACGTAGCTTGTGATGGCCTTTCGTCGACGTTTGTTTCACAACTCGCTTGACTTCCAAACTCAACACGCGACTATCATACGACTACAATGCCTCATAACATCACCTTCTTATCATGTTAAGCACCCTAGTTTCACCCTAAAATACGGGTTATAACATTCCCAACTTGTAGACTTTTGACGAAACTTATTTCCTTCGATTCGTTTGGCTTCTAAAGCTTCTAATCCTCTTGGCACTTGCAGTCAAGGTAACATCATTAACTTACATTGAATGATGATCTCATTTTCGAGCTTACATCAGTTGACTTATGACATACTTTTACGTACGAAAACATGGGGTTTAACATCATTACCCCTGACAAGCCATCTTTATGTCGTTGCATGCACATTAACAACGGAATGCCACCCTTATGTTGATGCATGCTCTTAAATAGCCATCATTATCTCTTCGCATTAACATTAACAATGAAATGTCACCCTTATGTCGTTGCATGCGAATCTCATTCACAACACAACAATCAAACCGCAAACATGTGCCCAAGTGCCACAATGTCACCAAAACAACAATACTAAAGTCACAACTAGATATAGCCCACGGCTCAATAACAATGTGTACAAAAATCCTAACAATAACATAAGAGTACGGGGAGTGAACAACAATAAACCATGTTTCACATAACAAACAACCCCAATTCAAGGAATATTAATAGCCTAAGGTCTAATCCGGTCAATTACCATACATACGCTCGTGTACACACTCGATACCTTATGTACACGTTATTTCACATAGCACAAATAATGCAAATTAGATTAAATCCTAAGGAAAAATTCTCCCACACAAAGTTAGGCAAGATACTTAAAATTAATAATATCAATAAAAGCCATAGGAAATAAACCCAAACGATAAAGCTATGATCTTGGTTCAATTATTGATAGTAGGCTAGAAGTCTGTGTTTGCACTCTACTTACGTCATTTTACGTGTATTTGAACTTAAGTGATGGTGATTTGCACTTATTACGTATTTTATGCCTTGCAGGATTTGATTCCGAGTTAAAAAGATAATTTGAAGCTAAATCGAACAAGTTGGAGCTTTGAAGTCTGAGTAAAAGCCCAAGGAATTAAACTGGAATCGTGTTCGGGTGTCTCGAACCAAGTCTGAATATCAAAAAGTACACGAAAATATCACTCTGAGAAAAAAACACTATCGGCGCCCGCGTGGTGCGCTGTGGAAATGCAAGTGGAGATCCCTGCTGAAAGTAGAAGTCCTCTGATAATAGCCACTGGCACGGTACATGGGATGACGCTAGGCGCGCCGCGCCTGTCCATTTTCCTTAGAGTAATTTCCCACTTCGGCTTGGAAATGGTAGTTCCGCCTGGACCCATTTCTACATGGTATAAACACACCAAAAACGTATTTTTGAAGGGACTTTTGACCTACGAAAGATTTGAGAAGCAACTAATACAAGAAGATACAGGAATTCATCAAGATTTCAACCAACAATTTGTGCAATACAGGAGTTTGTATCCAATCGTTAGCATTGATATTTTCTATGTCTTTAAACCTTATTGAGATGAATTTTTCCCTCGCTATGGAGTAATTTTCCTTAGGGTGTTGACGTATATGGTGTATTCATAATTTTATTAAGGATTCGATTCTTGACAATTGCTTGAAGAAATTGATGGAGCTTTAATCCGTATTGTGAAGTTGCTTATTGTTTTTCTTAATCAAAAGAGGGGCTTTATATTGAATTTAGTTACATCTTATGCTCTAGCTTAAATTATCTTACATTGGGTTATTGTTGTTGTTGTTGTTGTTGTTGTTGTTTTTGTTGTTGTTGTTGTTGTTGTTGTTGTTGTTGTTGTTGTTATTGTTGTTATTGTTGTTGTTATAGTTGTTGTTTTTGGTCTTATGCTCTAGTTTAAATTTGTGATTCAACTAGGCAATCGAAAGAGCATCTTGAGTTATTAATCAAACTAGAAAATAGGAAAAAATTCGTGAGAAGTTACCCTTTAAACTAAAACCATCATTTTATTCATTACAATTGTTCATCGTGCTTCAATTGGATTATTTATTGAAATCAACGTTTAATCGAAGAAGGAACCGTAACTTCAAGTGTAATCTAATTATCTGGTGAATTTGTGAGAATCAACAATATTATAGAGTGAACTATTTCAAGAATTGGATCCAGGGTCAATTATCATGCACCTGTCTAGTCAATTACCTTTATTTCCTTCACTGACATTTCTTAATTGCTCAATTATTGTGTTCCGTGATCAATTGATAATTGCTTAAATTGTAGTAGTTAATTATAGTTGATGATCATTCAAATCAAGTGTTAATTTTTCTGAATTGAAATTAATTAAAGATTATTCAAATATTATTTATATCCAATCCATGTGGAGACGATAATTTACTATACTATATTTGACTAACGACCATTAATTTTTGTATTGTGTTTTGCGCTCGTCAATTTTTGGCGTTGTTGCCTAGCATTTTCAATCAATAATGTTCAAAATAGATTTTGGTGCTAATTCAGGAACCAATATTATTTTATTTTTCACCTTTTATCATGTGTGCAGGCAACATGTTAAGTTCGGTGGTGTATGACGCGATCCTCTTCCAAGGAATTAGTGTCGTACAACCTAGAATTGGACAAACACCTGCGACACTTGAGAAAGGAGAAAGAATCAAGTAGATCCATCTTGGGTCAGACTTCGACTCAAGATAAAATGGTAAATAACAAAAATGATGGGTTAAACTTAGTTGTAAAAGAGGCAGCACAACAAAGAGAGCAAGATGCATGGTTAGCGGTTGAAGCAGCCCTTAGAGCTACTGATGAAACTGTTGGTAGGGATGGGGGGTCGAAGATTCAATCTAAATCGACCTCTGGTTGAAGATGCGGGTCCTAGAAAATGCAGATCATTGGGTGACTATCGCATCATTTCTCTAAGAATAAGTGAGTTTCACGACGAGTCCAGCTCGTAGTGACCCTAAGACTGTGTTATGGCGAACTGGGTTTCCCCGCTTTTCGTCCGTCGTGTATTCCCCCTTATGTCTTCTGTAAGAACGAGAGGGATGCGTACTTCACGGCTAACTGAAGCCAGTGCAGATAATTCCTTTTCCTAATGAAAGGCAATCCTTTCAGGTTGTGTTGTTACAGACCAGACTGTTCTAGGGCAGGGGAGACGGATAACTAATCTAATACAGTACAGCTATGATCGGGCAATAGCGCAGATAAGATCAGACTGAGACCACTCTACAATCAGGGATTATCAAGTGTAAGGCCTTCACCCATAGAAGCAAATAATTTTGAGTTAAAGCATGGCCTACATCAAACCATCCAAAACAACTATGTCTTTAGAGGGAAGGTGAATGAAGATCCTAACACTCACTTAATGGACTTTGAGGAAATCATGAACACCTTCCAGTACAATGAAGTGTGAAAAGATGAAGTCTACTTAAGGGCATTCCCTTTTTCACTGAAGGATGACGCGAATTACTGGCTTTGAAGCCTACCAACTGGGTCGATCAGGACATGGGAAGATATGAAAAAAAAGTTTCTTGACAAGTACTTCTCATATGCAAAAATAGGGAAATTTAGAATGAAAATCCACAACTTCTGCCAGAAGGACCGTGAAACGGTCTTCGAAGCTTGGGAAAGATTCAAGGAGATAGTGAGTAGGTGTCAGCATAATAGAATTGAATTGTGGATGCAACTCCAGGACTTTTGGGATGGACTGACACCCCCCTCTCGACGAACTCTGAGTAATGCAGTTGGAGGTCCATTAATGTAGTAAACCCCAGAGGAGATTGTCTCTGTCCTTGATTAATTGTTTGAGGATGCTAACCAATGGCCCTCTAAGAGTAATGATAGAAGAAAATCAGTTGTGGTTCACCAGGTGGACTCTAACACATTAGTGCAAGCCCAACTAGACACCGTGGCCAAAGAGATAAGAAATTTGACCTTAGTCAAGGAACAGAGTGAGCCGCAAGTAGCATGTGACTTTTGTGGAATGAGACACCCTACTCATAAGTGTTAAGCTTAAGCTAAGGAAGTTAACATTGTGGGAAACTATAATAAAGAAAAATACCAAGGTGGAAACAACTTCAATGCTATGGGACAAAGACATACAGGTTTTTCTCGGAGTTCATCTAGTGGGAGTTCAAACTCGTGGCAAAAAATAATCCAAGACCCTAGGGTCAAGGACCTCTAGGTTTTTAGAACCAATCGAGGTAGTAGTACCAGCAATACCAGCCACAATAGTCAAATCAGCCTAGTACGAAAAATCTCATGAAGGCTTTTATCAACAAATCTGAAGAGAGGTTCGATACTCACAGTTTTGCTATTCGAGAACTGGAAAGACAAGTGGGTCAAATTTCCAACATGTTATTCGAGAGGGCTCCTGACTCTACCCTAAGAACCCGAAGGAAACAATCAAGGTTGTATTTCTGAGAAGTGGCAAAACATTGGCTGATCCAATTGCGAAAACTAAACCCGAAGTGGTAAGCAAGCAAACTGACACATTGGGAGAGAAGATGAGTGAAGAACAGAATGGCGAGAGTGGTGGGGTATGGACGGATATTGAAGAAAATAGAAACATGCCATCTCTCCCTTTCCCTCAAATGATGAAGCGAAAAAAAAAATTGGACAAGTACTTTGGGCAGTTCTTGGAGATGCTCAAGCAACTATATGTGAACATTCACTTCACAGAGGTCCTCACTCAAATGCCTTCCTATGCTAAGTTCTTGAAGGAAATCTTGTCCAGCAAAAGGAAGTTATAGGAGTCAATAGTGGTGAAGATGAATGCCCATTGACGTGTCATATTGCAATACAAAATCCCTCAAAAGTGGGGACCTAGGAAGTTTCACCATACCATACTGGTTGGGGAGTGAGAAATTCGTCAAGGCTCTATAACTCTGGCGCATCTATAAGTTTAATACCTTTGTCGGTGTTCAAGAAACTTGAAGGTGAGCTTGGAGTGACCAAATTCATACCAGTGTCCCTACAATTGGCTGACCAGACCACAATCTTGCCTGAGGGAATCAATGAGGATATTTTAGTACGGGTGGACAAGTTTGTGTTCCCCGTAGAATTTATTATGGTGGACATAGAAGTGAAGGTGCCTTTAATTTTCGGGAGGTCTTTTCTATGTACATGTAGACAATTCTTAATATCTATGAGGGGCAACTTATGCTCGAAATGGGTGACAAGAAAGTGGTGTTCCAGGTGAAGAGAATGATGAAATACCCTACCGTTGAGGCATCTGCCTACTCGTGTTTCAAGCTTGATGTTGTTGGGGAGTTGGCTGAAAATAAAAATTTGATAAGCTTGTGAGGGACACTCTAGAGAGGTGTATTACTCAATCTAGCACATTGGAGGATGAAGATCCTGAAATAAAGAAAGAGGTTGAAGCTTTGGAGCTGAGGATCAAGTGGTTAATGAGGAAGAACTCAAAAAGGAGGCATATAAGCCTAGTGTGGAATTGGAAGTCCTCCATACTAACTTGAAATATGCTTTTCTTGATACTAACAATTTTCCTACGATTATTTCTGCTTATTTGACTGGTGCACAAGAACAAAAATTGGTAGAGATGCTGAGAAAGTACAAGAAGGACATTGGTTGGACCATAGCTGATATTCAAGGAATTAGTATAGCCGTCTACATGCACAAAATTTAACTAGAAGAGAATAAGAAGCCAGTGGTGCAGCCAAACGCAAGCTGAACAAATATCTATGTGAGGTAGTCCACAAGGAGATTACTAAATTGTTAGATACCGGGGTGATATTCCCCATCTTTGATAGTCAATGGATTAGTCTTGTACAAGTGGTGCCTAAGAAGGGGGCAAGACAATGGTGAAGAATGAAGAGAATGAATTTCTCCCAACAAGAACAGTCACAGGGTGGCGAATATGCATTGATTATAGGAGGATAAATGATGCAACAAGAAAAGACCACTTCCCGCTCCCCTTTATTTATCAGATGCTCGAGAAAGTGGCTGGACATGGTTGTTACTATTTCTTGGATGGGTACTCAAGCTATAATCAAATACCCATTGCCCCAGAAGATGTTGAGAAGACTACTTTCAATTGTCCTGCATGTCTTTTTGCTTACAAGAGGATGCCATTTGGGTTTTCTAATGCACCGACCACTTTTTAGAGGTGCATATGCATATCTTTACTCTGTTTGGGGATGATTTTTATGACTGCCTGAAGAACTTGGAACTGGTGCTCAAACATTGTGAAGCCACTCACCTGGTCCTTAATTGGGAGAAGTGTCACTTCATGGTGAAAGAGAGAATTGTTCTAGGCCACAAAGTGACTGCACATGGATTGAAATTGATAGAGCAAAGGTTGATGTAATTGCTATACTCCCTCCACCGAGTTCTTTGAAGAGCATAAAGAGTGTCTTGGGACATGTTGGGTTCTATAGAAGGTTCATCAAAAACTTTTCCAGTATCACCAAGCCATTGACTGCATTGCTAGTGAAGGATGTCAAGTTAGTGTTCATTGTGGAGTGCCTAAGGGCATTTGAATTGATAAAGGAAAAACTTGTTAGTGCCTCAATTATGATGACACCTGATTGGAAACAGCCATTTGAAATAATGTGTGATGCTAGTGATTTAGCTGTGGGAGCAGTTCTGCGGTAAAGAAAAGATAAGATGTTTAGGCACATCTACTATGCAAGTAGGACGTTGAATGATGCTCAAGTTAACTATGTCACTACTGAGAAAGAGTCTTCATTGTGGTCTTTGCTTTTGACAAGTTTAGATCATATCTTGTGCGGAGTTAGGTGATTGTGCACACTAATCACTCAGCATTGAAATATTTGTTAAGTAAGAACGAGACCAAGTCGCGTCTGATGCATAGGGTGTTGTTGCTCCAAGAGTTTGACTTAAAGATCAAGAATAAGAAGGGCACTGAAAATAAAGTCGCAGATCATCTATCTCGACTTGAGAGAACTCCAGTTGAGATAGTGGAAATAAGGGAAGAGTTACCTGTTGAGCAAATTTTCTCCATTGTTGCGGTCTCCGAAAGACCGTCTTGGTATGCTGATGTAGACAACTTTTTGGCTAGTGGATGGTTGCCCCGTGGCCTCTCTCGTGATCAAAGAAGGAAAATTCAAAGTAAGGAAAAATGTTATGTTTGGAATGACCCTTTTTTGTTTAAAATGTGTGCAGATAGTGTGATTCGAAGATGTGTACCTGAAAGAGAGATGCCAAGTATTTTGTCTCATTGTCATGATGGAGTAGCTGGAGGACACTATGGTGGAAATCACACCACAACAAAGGTCATGGAAGCCGGTTTCTATTGGCCTACTTAGTACAAAGATGCGCAGGCATATGTAGCTATATGTGACAAGTGTCAAAGGGCAAGTAACATCGGTAAGAGAGAAGAGATGCTGCTAAACTCTATTCTGGTATGTGAAATTTTTTACGTGTGGGGAATTGGATTCATGGGACCGTTCCCATCGTCTCATTATTATGAGTATATCCTAGTAGCCATTGACAACGTATTTAAATGGGTCGAAGCAATCTCTACTAGAACTAATGATGCTCGAGTGGTGAGTGAGTTCTTACGGAAGAACATCTTTTCACGCTTTCGGACACCTCGAGTGATTATCAGTGACAATAAGTCACATTTTATGAACAAGTAGTTTGCTGCAGTGTTGTCTATGTTTGGGGTCACACACAAAATTGGAACCCCGTACCATGCCCATACTAGTGAGAAAGTTGAAGTAATTAACCGTGAGCTTAAAAAATTCTTGAAAAGACTGTTAGTACTTCTGATATGCCGTAGAAATGCGGCACTTTCGATTCTAAATATATTTTAGTTCATCTTTAAAGCATTATAAGTTATTTCTCATGTATTTTTGGTATTTTGCAGGAAACTGGACCTGGAGTGCCAAGAACATGAAAAAGATGACAAAAACCATGAAAAAGGCATATTTGTGTAGATATGCGACCGCGGAAGTGATGTGCGGACTGCTGACCGTCGCAGACGTAGCTAGGCCATCCCAGTGTCAATGAGTCAAAAATACGGTTAAATGTGCGGTCGCATAACTCATGTGCAGGCTGTAGAATTGTCGCATAAATGAAAGAGGAATTCCAGTGAAAATGAATATGCGATCAACTATGCAGCCACGAAATCATTTTGCAGACCGCATAACTAATATGCAATGTAAATCTGGAGTAAATCTGGAAAGCCTGGAGATCAGTTGTGCGTCACTGTTACTGATGTGCGAGCCGCAGATCACTTATGCGGTCCATTCTGCGATCGCAAAATCAATCTGAAGGGCTCTTTTTGTCACATTTTGTCTGCAAATTTTGGGCCATTATAAATAAAATAACTAGGGTTTTTGTAGGTCATCTTGTCTGAAAAAGGTCCTACACCATTTGTTTGGAAGCTTTTGAGGAGAGATTCCAAGACTTTGTCTTCATTGTAAGCTTATGAATTTATTTATTTCTTTGTTCTTGAATTTTAATATGAGTAGCTAACTTTAAAAATTAAAGTTGTGGACCCAAAGTGGGTGTAATATTATTAGGTGTTTACCATTAAATATATATATATATATATATATATATATATATATATATATATATATATATATATATATATATAACGCAGTGATTGATTTCTATTCATTTCTTATGCTTTATTTATGGTTGATGGTTGCAAACATTAACTAGTGCCAATTTACTTTATCTTCTACTTAGAAAAGTGGGTTAGGGTTTGGTAGAATTGAATAGCAAGAACTCAAGGCTATAAACCTTTTTTAATAGAATCGCTTAGAAATAAGTGGGTTCTACTTGGCATAAATTGGCTGCTCTTAATTGTAACTCGTTTATATTTAGAAAAATCATAAAGAGGAAATACGACCTAACTATTAAAAAATATTGGGTAGTCATTTAGGAATCATTTGCATATCAAAGGACCTCCCAGTAGAAATATAACATATTAACACCGATAGGGCATTCCACTAATGAGGACAAAAATTTGGTTTCATAATCCTTTTAATCAATTCTCGTAACAATATAACTTCTCTTAACAAATCAAAATTGGCAAACACTTTTCAAAATAACGGAATAGAATTATGTCTTTATTCTAGGGACACCTATTTCCTGTGAGATTCGACCCTAACCTAGTTGAGTTATTATATTTGATATCAACCACTTTAACCATTTATATAAATAGGCTATCATGGGTATTGAGGGGATTTTCAATAGGTAATAATATACATAGCCTAGCATATTATTCTCTTAAAGCAGATAAAGTGCAAGTATCTATGTGCATCAGTTGGCCTAATTTATCACCAAATTTATGGAGTATATCATAATCATAAAACTATGTGGGTAATTTTGGCAGTCTTGCTCAAATAACTAAGTAGGTTAGAGAAGCTTTGAGGCTACAAATTTGGGTTCCATTTCCTAACGATTAAAACATGATTCCCTGTGTACCAAGGACATTCATGAAGCACTTTCTTATATTTTTCTTCCCTAATGAATTTTATGAGGTAGTAATCAAATCTAGGTCGATGAGGGAAAGGGTTTCAGTAGGTTTCCAAATGGCATGGAAATTGTATTGAAGAATTTGGTAACCTACTTTTCTGCTGAATTTTTTTTACGATAAAAGCGTTGGACCAGTTCTTGTATACTTGTTCCTTATCCTATGAGGTGATAGGAAAAAAATGTCAAGAGTCCAGAGTATTATCTATTTTATCCTCAGGGTCTAAATTCTTGATGTTACCCTAAACCGAGAATTAATTAATGTCCTGAGTATTTATGATACTAGTTTTAAGTTTATCTACCCGGCCGGTAATTTTGAGTGTTGTAGCTTTGTTCTCCCATTTGTTGCTTATTCTATATTCATTTGTTTTTATGTGACTTTCCGGGGTGGTTGGTTTGGTTCCGGGGATGTTTTAGAATGAATTGGGACACTTAGTCCCAAAGTTGGAAGCCTAAGTTGAAAGAGTTGACTGGATGTTGACTTATATGTAAATGACTCCAGAATGGAGTTTTGGTGGTTCCGATAGCTTAGTATGGTGATTTTGGACTTAGGAGTGTGTCCGTATATTGATTTGGAGGTCCATAGATGATTTTTTATTTGAATTGGCGAAAGTTGGAAAAGTTGAAGTTGGAGAGTTGAGAAGTTTGACCGAGAGTTGACTTTGTCTTTACCAGGCTTGGATATTGATTCCAAAATTTGGAATAGGTCTGTTATGTCATTTATGACTTGTGTGCAAATTTTGAGTTCAATCAGAGTTGGCTTGATAGGTGTCGGCATCGATTGTAGAAGTTGGAAACCCATTAGCTTCAATAGGCTTGAATTAGGGTGCGATTTGTATTTTCGATGTTATTTGAATGATTTGAGGGTTAGACTAAGTCCATATGATGTTTCAGGATGGGTTGGTATGTTTTTATGTGGTCCTATGGTCCTCGGGAGTGATTCGAATTGAAATCGGATCGAGAATTGGGCTTATGAATTTTTGTGGGTAGGTGTTATGGTGTAACTGCACCTGCGATGTTTTGGCCGCAGGTGCGGAGCCACAAAAGCGGCCATGTAGGCGCATATGCAAGAATTGGAGAGGAAGCCTAGGAGCGCAGGTGCGGAAGAATGTCCACTGAAGTAGATGAGCTTCTGCACTAGAAGCCCGCAGAAGCGGAAACAAGCAGGAGGGAGTGGAGTCATAGAAGTGAAAGGACTCCGCAAGCGCGAACGCGCAGGAGCGGGGTGGGCTCGCAAAAGCGGTCCCGCATTGATTATTTCACCTATTTGTCATGAATCTAGGTTGGAACTTGGGGATTCACCCATGTATTAGAGAGTAAGATTTAGGGATTTGAGTATCAATTTGTGCTAGGAAATGATGAATTTGGTATGGTTGGACTCGTTATTGGATAGGTGTTCAGAATTTGTAAATTTTGTCGGATTTCGAGATGTGGGATCGGAGTTGATTTTTTGACTTTGGTTAAAGAGCTTAGCTTTATAGTATGGAATCAATTTCTATAGCTTGTATTGATTTTATTACGTTGTTTGTGGCTAGATTCGAGTCGTTCGGAGGCCGATTCGCGAGGCAAGGGCTTGTTGGAGTAGGGATTTGCACGGTTTGGGTAAGTAACACTTCTAAACTTGGTTCTGAGGGCATGAGTCCCTGAAATACATGATATGTGGTTGGTATCGAGGTGGAACACATGCTAGGTAACGGGCGTGTGGGCGTGCACCGTAGTAATTGTGACTCGGTTGATTTTGTGGTACCGTGTAGGTATCAAACCTTATTGCTATTCATGTAATCTCTACATGTTAGAGTAATTGAGCTGCAATCCATGTTAGAAATTATGCTTAGGCTATACGTTTATTCCGTTGGGAACCGCTGAGGTCATTTTGCTTGTTGAATTCTATGCTTAAAATGCAATTTTATACTCAGTCACATTCATCATATGCATATCATATCTCAGTCTATGTTGTTATCTATTGTTACATCATGTTATCACTATTTAGGCTAATCGATGTGAGATTTGTGAGCCTGAGAGGTTAAAGAGATTGATGATTGAGTTGGGGCCTGAGGGCCAGATTTGTGATTGATTCATAATGGGATCGGGCTACACGCCGCAGCGAGTTTTATTGATTCATGATAGGATCGGCCTGCATGCCGCAATAGGTTTTATTGATTCATGATGGGATCGGACTGCTCGGATTGGGCAGGATTCGCCTCTCCGAAGTCTGACATACCAGTAGTGAGCGCAGGTACCGTACAATGCTGAGTGACTAGGTGTGATGAGTGAAAGTTGAGACAGTCAGATTGAGTACTCTGAAAGCGTGAGTACATGGGAGTATCATTGTGATGCATTGCATTTGACATGCATTTTTGTTTGAGTAGACATAGATATCTAACATTCCTCATGCTAACTTTACTTGGCATAACTTACTGGTATTGAGCTTAACCGTTGACTTTGAAAGCATGTGTATATTTTTGTATTGTATATAAATTGATTATGAGATATTCTGAGTATTACTATCATTTCCCTATCATACTTGTACTCTTATTATCTGGATTTAGACTGTACCTTTTTGACCTCGTCGCTTCTTTTAAGTCCAAGGTTAGTCATGTTACTTATTGAGTACATTGGGTTGGTTGTACTCATACTACACTTTACACTTCGTGTGCAGATCCAGGTACATCTGGACCTAGTGGTTACTAGACTCGGAGCAGTATCTGCTAGGACATTTGAGGTAGTTGCTTTGACGCCCGCAGACTTCGACTCTCCTTCTTTTCAGTTTATTTAGCACCGTGATCTCTTTCTAGATTGTTGTATTAGAAGTTTTGATCGTGTTGTCATTTAGTAGCTCATGTACTCAATGACACCCGTATGTTCTGGGAATTTTGTATTTGAGTCGCAGTTATTCTTATCAGTTAATTATGAGATCTTCACTATTAAACTTATTTCATCATGATTTAAATTCAAAATGCGTAGTTATTTGTGATTGTTGGCTTGCCTAGTATTGTGATAGGCGTCATCATGACATGTTGAAATTTGGTTTGTGACAAGTTGGTTTCAGAGCCTAGGTTACATACGTCTCACGAGACATGAGCAAGTTTAGTAGAGTCTTGCGGATCAGTACGGAGACGTTTGTACTTATCTTTGAGAGGCTACAGAACTTTCTTGTATTCTTGTCGTGTAAATTTGTTGATTCCAAAACTAAACTTCTATTATTCTGTTCTCTCACTAATGGTGAGGACACGTACTACCGGATCGGGCGGACGGCCACCGGTATCACCAGCTAGAGTCGTGAGAGGTCGAGGCTGCGGTAGGAGCCGAGGTGTAGCTCATACATCAGCTAGGGCAGCACCTGTGGAGCCACCATTTGCTCCAGCTCAGGCACCAACCTTGCCCATTGTGATTCCAGGCCTTCAGAAGTCTTTGGCCCAGATATTGACTGTATGCACTAGCCTTGCTCAGGCGGTTTCAACTTAAGCCGCACCAGCCACTTCTCAGGCCGGGGAAGGTGATTAGACTCCCCCTACCCGTACTCCAGAGCAGATGATTCAGGGACTTCAGACACCAGGGGTACTACCAGCCCAGCCAGTTGTAGTTGCTCAAGCCCAGGTGGGTCCACCTATGAGTGACGAGGAGCAGAAGAGGCTAGAGCGGTTTGGGAGGCTCAGCCTCCAGCATTCAGTGGGGCTGAATCAGAGGATGCTCAAGACTTCTTAGATAGGTACGGGCGGATCTTCGTACGACGAGTATTCTGGAGACTAGTATAGTCTGAATTACTACTTTTCAGCTGTCAGGGGCTTCCTTCATATGTTGGGAGGCCTATGAGTTTAGTAGGCTAGCCGGCGCTGCACCACTTACGCAGCATGACTTCTTAGTTCTCTTCTTAGAGAAGTTTGTCCCATAGACCTGCAGGGATGAGTTGCGTAGGAAATTTGAGCGGCTACGCGATGGAGGTATGTCCGTGACCCCATATGAGATGAGATTTTCAGAGTTTTCCTGTCACGTAATGTGGTTGGTTCTCACAGAGAAAGAGAATTAGGAGGTTCATAGATGGCCTCAACTATGGGTTGCGCTTCGTCATGACTCGGGAGATTGCATCGCGTGCTAGGTTTGACGAATGTTTGATATTGCTAGGCGGCTAGAGCAAGTCCGTAGTCAGGAGCATGAGGA
Source organism: Nicotiana attenuata (assembly GCF_001879085.1). Lineage (NCBI taxonomy): Eukaryota > Viridiplantae > Streptophyta > Magnoliopsida > Solanales > Solanaceae > Nicotiana > Nicotiana attenuata. The sequence continues at coordinate 30,595,590 of NC_031997.1, forward strand.
GAGGAGGCCAAGAGGCCTCGTGGTTCGGGTGGTTTCAGCGGTGTTTCTTCTGGAGGACAGTCCCACCACAACAGGGGTCATCCGCTTAGATGGCTCGTTCGGTTCATCGTGGTGCATCAGCTAGCCATGGTTCATATAGTGCTCGTCCGAGTCAGTCATATCTCAGTTCCCTCCCAGCTCAGAGTTCATCTCGTGCTCCATCAGTTCAAGGATCATCTGTGGCAGGTCCTTCTAGTATTTATTTTGGTTCTCGAGATTTGATTCAGTACTTGCCGCCACTATCAGAGCGGGGTTGCTTTGAGTGTGGAGAGTTTGGTCATGTGAAGAGGTACTGTCCCCGTCTTTTGGGAGGTCCAGTTCAGCAGATGAGTCAGGATATGACTTCTGCACTATTTACTTCACCACCCGCTCAGCCAGCTCGTGTGGGGCTCAAGCAGCTAGAGGTCGCCCTAGAGGGGGAGGCCGATCAGGTGGCGGTCAGGCTTAATGCTATGCTTTCCCTGCCAGGCTAGAGGTTGTTGCTTCAGACGTAGTGATCACAATTATTATTTCAGTGTACCACAGGGATGCTTCTATATTATTTTACCCTGGTTCACTTATTCATATGTATCATCATATTTCGCTCAATATTTCCATATGCCCCATGAGTCCTTAGTTTCACTTGTTCATGTATCCACGCCAGTGGGTGATTCTATTATTGTGGACCATGTTTAACGGTCATGTGTGGTGACCAATTAGGGATCGGAGACTAGAGTTGATCTCTTATTGGTTAGTACGGTTGATTTTTATGTGATTATGGGCATGGATTGGTTGTCCCAATGTCATGCTATTCTGGGTTGTCATGCTAAGATCGTGACATTGACGATGTTGGAGTTACCTAGGATCGAGTGGAGAGGTTCTCAGTACTATGTTCCCAGTATGGTGATCCCATATCTGAAGGCCCAACGGATGGTTAGGAAGAGGTGTTTGTCATAATTAGATTTTGTGAGGAATGTTGGTGCTAATACTCCTACCATTGATTCTATTTCGGTAATGCGAAACTTTCTGGATGTGTTTCCCACTGACCTGCCAAGCATGCCACCTAACAGGGATAGTGATTTTGGTATTGACTTGGTGTTGGGAACTCAGCCCATTTCTATTCCTCCGTATCATATGGCACGAATAGAGTTGAAAGAAATTAAAGAGCAACCTTAGGAGATTCTTGATAAGGGGTTCACTAGGCCTAGTATGTCACCTTGGGGTGCACCAAATTTTTTTATGAAGAAAAAGGATGGTACTATGCAGATGTGAAATGACTATAGACAGTTGAAAAAAGTTACAATTAAGAACGAGTGTCCTTTGCCGCACATTGATGACCTATTTGACCAGCTTCAGGGAGCTTGAGTGTTCTCTAAGAATGATTTGAGGTCTGAGTATCACCAGTTGAAGATTAGTGACTCTGATATTCTAAAGACGACATTCAAGAACCGTTATGGTCACTACAAGTTGTTTGTGATGTCACTTGGGCTGACCAATGCCCCAGCAGCATTCATGCATCTGATGAACAGTGTGTTCCAGCCATATCTTGATCCGTTTGTCATAGTATTTATTGAAATATCCTGGTGTATTCACGTAGCCAGGAGGAGCATGTGCAATATCTAAGCATTGTACTACAAACATTAAGGGAGGAGAAGCTTTATGCCAAGTTCTCCAAAAGTGAATTTTGGCTCAATCCGGTGGCGTTCTTGGGGCACGTGGTGTTCAGTGAGGGGATCAAGGTGGATCCGAAGAAGATTGAGGCGGCTCAGAGTTGGCCCAGACCATCTTTAGCTACTGAGATTCGGAGTTTTCTCGGCTTGGCTGGCTATTATCGTCGCTTCGTGGAGGGTTTCTCGTCCATTGCAGCGCCTTTGACTAAGTTGACCCATAAGGGTGCTTCATTCAGGTGGTCGGATGAGTGTGAGGAGAACTTTCAGAAACTCAAGACTGCCTTGACCAAAGATCCAGCTCTAGTTTTCCTTTAGTATCGGGTTATTATACAGTGTATTGTGACGCTTCTCAGATCGATATTGGATGTGTCTTGATGCAGGAGGATAGAGTGATTGCTTATGCTTCACGCCATTTGAAGCCTCATGAGAAGAACTACCTCATTCATGATTTGGAGTTGGTAGCCACCGTTCATCCATTGAAAACTTGGAAGAATTATCTCTACGGCGTGTATTTTGAGGTATTTACAGATCATCGGAGTCTTCAACACTTGTCCAAGCAAAAGCATCAAAATTTAAGGTAGCGGAGATGGTTGGAGCTATTAAAAGACTATGATATTACCATTTTGTATCATCTGGGGAAGGCGAATATGGTGGTCGATGCCTTAAGCAAGAAAGGTGGTGCGTATGGGTAGCCTTGCATATATTTTTGTTGGTGAGAGTTTGCTTGCATCAGATGTTTAGGCCTTGGCCAAACAGTTCGTGAGGTTAGATGTTTTGGAGCCTGGTCGAGTTCTAGCTTGCATGGTTTCTCGATCTTCTTTATATGATCACATCAGAGAGCGTTAGTATGACGACCCCCATTTGCTTTTCCTTAAGGAAACGGTTCAGCATGGTGATTCTAAGGAGGTTTGGGGTGTTGCGAATGCAGGGTCGGATTGTGTACCCAATGTGGATGGGCTACATGAGTTAATTCTTGAGGAGGCCCACAGTTCGCGGTATTACATTCATCCGGGTGCCACAAAGATGTATCAGAACTTGAGGCAGCACTACTAGCGGAGGAGAATGAAGAAATACGTAGTGTAGTTTGTAGATCGGTGCTTGAATTGTCAGCAGGTGAAGTACGAGCATCAGAGGCCGGGTAGTTTGCTTAAGAGGCTTGAGATTCCTAAGTGGAAATAGGAGTGTATCACCATGGACTTCTTAGTTGGGCTTCCACGAGCTTTGAAGAAATTTGATGCTATTTGGGTGATTGTGGACCGGTTGACTAAGTTCGCGCACTTCATTCCATTTTGGACTACCTATTCTTCGGAGCGGTTGGCTAAGATCTATATCTGCGAGATTGTTCACCTTCACGGTATGCCGGTGTCCATTATTTTAGATCGGGGCACACAGTTCACATCCCAGTTTTGAAGAGCAATGTAGAGAGAGCTAGGCACACGGGTTGAGTTGAGTACAACATTCCACGCTCAGACGAACGGACATTCCGAGCACACCATTCAGATATTGAAGGATATGCTATGTGCTTGTGTAATTTACTGCACTTTAATTTTTTTTAAACTAAATTCACTAGGCATTGTGCCTAAGGTTGATGTTCATATATGTAAGAAAGAGTACAACAAAGGAGGGGGACATAAACCTTACTTCCAAAAGTAGAGTGATGGAAAAACTGGTCATCGACATCTGACGACCAGATGGATCCTGAAGACTATGTGTAGTAAGACCTAAGATGATGTGCCAACTGTCTATCCAGCATTGATAGCCAATTGGGTATACAAAAGCAAATTGGAGTATGTCTAGGTCAACTATAAAAGCATGCACAACTAATCCTAAAGCTACTAGGTAGATGAGTGGGAAGATTTTCTTCCATATACAACAAGTTCTACAACTAAAGCATATACAAGAGCTATAGAATCTCCCTAAGAAATATGGGAAAAAAACCATGTGTATGTAGAGGGGTTTATCTTCAACTCAGCTTTGGCATTGAAGTCAAAGAAATCCAAGTTGAAGACAATCATCAAAACATCCTTGACCTCTAAGTAAGGAAGGTGCTGCTAACTTATGAGAGTGACAAGAGAGAGTGAGAAAAATCCTGCTTCTAGCATCCTCAGATAACTGATGAAGAAGCAAGGCATAGGACCTAGGTCTGGGCCCCTAGATGTGACATGTTGAAAGCTTGGACTGGTGGCATTGAATAGTAGAGAAAGCTACTGCAGAAATGATATAAAACTGGAGACTAGCTCTAGTTGTGGTGGCAGCTTCTGGCAGTGATAAGAAGGTACGGGGAAGGGACAACACATATGGAGTTGCTGATGTTCATGTCCTGTAGTTATCCTATAAATGTTGCCCATAGAGTACAACTTCCATTTATTGAAGATTGCCTTGTTTGTGTGTGTTAAGATATGTTGAGAAGCTAAAGTGAATTGATGCCTTTCCAGTAGAATGAGCATCTGAGATGCTAATACCACACATTGGAATAGTATCAATTTACTAAGCTTACTCAATGAACCTGAAAAATTGAACAAACATGTTAGCAAAGTTGGAGTTTTAGAGCTCCTGATTCTGGACATCATATTCTGCTTCCAGGTTCTTGTGGGAGCTGGGAACAGAAGATGAAAGTGAGGTGGGGTTGATTGTGTAAGTGGTGAAGTTCTAGGGATCCTATTGGTTTTAGCTTTGGGGAACTCCAATCCTTCCTGGACAAGTGCTTTCAGGTTCTTGTGTAAACTGAAGCTTGATGCCTGATTGTTGTGAGTTCTAGGAAGGTATGGTGAGGATGGTGAATCACAGCACTATAGACGGATAATCGCAGTTGCCGAAGGGGGGTAACCACAGATGAGCTATGTGGTTTTCTGCAATGATGAGGTATGTGGTTAACTAGAGGGGGTTGATTGCATTTTATTGGGGATTTGCAGCAGTGAGATATGGAGGCTTGTCCATATGTGAAAACTGCCACAGAAAAAGCTGCTGTGTTGTTCTTGATTTTGTTGGACCTATCTGCCCCACTCAATTGGTATGTTTTCAGGAGAATGAGCATCATAGATGTTAATGCCACACCCTGAAAATATACCAATTGATTGAGCATGGAGAGAATGGAGGTACCTGCAAAAAGGAAAACAGAGTTAGGGAAAAATTGGGCATTTCTGCCCAGATTTTTAGTTCTGCCAGCTTTATGAGGTTCTTGGGTGATGGCACTCAGGTTCTTGTGTTTACTGGTGCAATTTGAGGGTGTATGGGTGGTTATTGATTGGTGTTTGGAGATGTGTGGTTGGTTGTGGATATAGAGCTGTGCATTCTTACTTTTGGAGGATGAGCAAAGGTTGTGAAGGTAATGAGCATGGAGGGTGTTGTTGAGAGGTTGTTGTGTGGCCAAGGTGTTGGGTAGGGTTGTGAGATTGGTATGTTCTACTATGTTGGCCAATGGTGTACCACATAAAGGATCCTTCCTTCTCCTTATGTCCTACATCAGTGCTTTGTTGCACTTCCAGGAGAATGAGCATGAAAGCTAATACCACACTCTGAAAGAACAACAAGGGACTGGGTAGTTCATATGAGGGAGAAAACTACAAAAAAGCAAACAATGTTGGATAAAAAGATAGTACCAGAAGGCCCCCATTTATAGGGGGTGATAGAACGACCAACGACGCCATCAATGTCTTTGAAACACGGATCGGAAGGCGCAATCAATGCATTATCAAAAACTGAATTGACAGCGGTATTGTCGCTTTGAAGAATGGGAATCGGCAGCGCATTGAATGACGCTGAAAAGACAAGTCTATAGGACGCCCCGGTTATCGCGAAGGCTTACGTCATAAGTGTGATATCATCAATATGACGTCATTACGGTAAGTCCGAGGAGTTGGATGTCAAAATCGTTTCTTATCGTTCTAATACAAGAAACGCAGGGACTATCTGTATACGGTGAAATCGGAGGGTCCAATTTCTCATTATTAGGGCACTTCGAGATATCACCTCGAGGGCTCGAGGTTACGTCCGAGTTTCCTCCCTCGAGGTTCGTCGACGAGCCTCAACCTTGGGGCAGTAATGATCACGGTAATGGTAGAAATGGGGAGTTCCTAAGGTACACAGCTAGGGCTGACAAAGTCTAGTGGGCTACTCTGAACCCGAATCAAGGCGTCGTATAGCTGTCCCGTCTCCATATCTTTGTAATTAATGCATTTTGTACTATGTTGGGATTCCCCTTATATATAAAGGGGAACCCCTGTCATTTGTGGAGGATCTGTTGCTCCATACTAAATACACAAAGAGCATTCTCTCTGCTCTCTAACACATTCTCTTGATATTATTGCTTCCATTTATTATCTTTATTATTGTTCATCATTTATTGCTTATCATTGGCCATAAAGAGCCTTCGTTGATTTCACTATAACTGTTAGTCGCTCTCCAACTGCCTTCGACAACTCCCAACCGAGCATCGGAATCGACCTCGAGGCCCCAAATCGACAGGCTCGAGGCCCCGATTGTTAACTTATTGGTTTGGTTATCACCTTATTCCTAACTCTTATCTCGTTTCTAAATCTCACACATAGCATCAACTGCTTAACAACCGGCATAAAAATAGATCACGTATTTTTAGAGTCCCATAATCAAATTTAATTGTTATTACCATTTTCACGGTAAATAGGAGTAGAGAAGAAGAAGGAAGGAACAAGATGTGAGCGAGCATATTCCTGCTCTACCTTTTCCCCAAAAGCTCTGTAGAGAAAAGTTGGACAAGCAGTTTGAGAGATTTCTAAATATGCTGAGACAGGTTAATGTAAATTTGCCTTTCACATAAGTGCTCTTACAAATGCCAGCTTATGTCAAATTCTTGAAGGAAATCCTTAAAAAGAAGAGAAATATAGAAGAGACCTCAGTGGTCAAGCTCACAGAGCATTGCAGTGCAATCTTGCAAAACAAACTCCCACAAAAGTGTGGAGATCTAGGGAGTTTTACGATACCTTGCTCTTTAGGCACTCTTAACTTTGATAAATCTTTATGTGATTCTGGTGCTTCAATTAATTTAATGCCTTTGTCTATTTACAGGAAACTGGAGAATGAGCTTGAAAAGATAAGGTTTGCACCAATATCTTTGCAGCTGGCAGACCAGACAACTATGATACCCGAGGGATAGATGAAGATGTCTTAGTTCGGGTAGATAAGTTCGTATTTCCTATAAACTTTATAGTGGTGAAGATGGAGGGGAACAAGAGATACCCCTCATCCTAGGAAGACCATTCTTAGAAACGGGTAGAGAAATTTTAGATATACACGAGAGGAAGCTCATGCTGAGAGTGGGGGAGGAGACTGTAACCTTCAAGATGGAAATAGAAATGGGGGTGAAAAAGGAGAAGCCAGCTGCAAGTGTCGAGTGGAAACTGAAGGGGTCAAAAGAGCATGCTCCAGTGATTGAGAGAGATAAGTGTGGGGTGTACCCCAAGAAGGATGAGAAGAAATTGCCTGCAAGGATGTGTGCACTAGTTCGGGCGCGAAGAATGGAGGCCGACTTTGATTCAGACCCCGTCTAGATATGCAGGGATGTTTCCTCTACCTTATGCTTTTTAATTGTGTGTCATGGGGAAATGCCACAATTTAAAATGTGGGTGGGGGATATTTGTATGTTGTATGTATATTAGTCTTAGTTTCTTTTTGATAGTGGTAGTAGCTAGATAGAAAACTCAAAAAAAATTGAAAAAAACATTAAAATTTTAAAATTTTTGATTTTTCCCACGATGGATATCAACAGATTTCTTGAGGGATTAAAGTCGAAGGAAAAAGACAAAAATATTTTATTTTGTAGGTAGTGTAAGAATCCCCCTTGGTTTTAATTTGTGTCGCGGCTCTTTTCCAAGGGTTTTGTTTGAACCGGGTGTAGTTAGTTTTTATTTTGTAGGAGTAGAAGTAGGAAACCTTGTGCTATGATTTGAATTGAAGCAATATCTCTTGACTTTATTATGCCTTGAGGGAATAGTGAGTGCTTTAGTTGTGACGCTTAGGCTCAGTTTGTGACTCTCGTATAAGTATCTTAAACTGTATGATCTTAACTTTGCTTAACTGCTTTGACTAGAGTGTCTTGATAATCCAATATTGAGTGAGTCATGTGCCATGTGTGTGTGAAGTTTTTGTGTTATGCTGTGCATTGAATTTGATGTCTAGAACTTGCCCCGTGTGTTTGCAAAGCGAAATAGTAGTTTTATTCAGTTTTGGAAGTGATATAGGTGTTTCTTTGTTGAGCCAGTTGTATGCTATTACCCACCTAATTGTTATGTATCTTAGTTAACCCCTTTGAGCCTGTAATCCTATTTCTTTAGCAGCCACATTACAAGCCTTATCCATTTGCTTAAATTGACCATCTATTTGAACATTTTCACCTCTCATGAGCACTTGAAATTGTTATGAACTTTGTGAAAGTTGAAGTGTGGGGTGGTTGGTTTGCATTTTTACTGGAACTAATGAAATAAGGAGAAAGGTGCATTGTTTTGAAAAAGTAAGAACCACTTGAATTGAAAAAGGAAAAAAATAGTTGTATTGTTGTGAACAAGATTCATTGATAAGTGGTAGCTCTTGATATAATTGTTCTTAAAGAAGTAGGGAGTTAATATATACTGATGTGAAGGTGGAGTTTTGGTTTGCAATAAGTGTGGGGTTTTAAATGTTAAAGTGTATGTATTAAAGTGCTTAGGGAGGTGTAGTCACTCTTATATCTAAATGTATCATACCGTCCCGCAGCCTACATTACAACCAATTAAAGTCCTACGTGATCCTTGGCTGAATGAACTCAATTAGTAGAGTAGTACACTACGGGCAAGCTAATGGTTCAACTTTTTGTAGCGTATAAATGTTGTTTCTGAGAGTAAGCAAATTCCTTCTTTATATCTGACGCCCAGGTACTTTCAGTAATTATAGTATCAGTTTAGTTTCAACTTTTAGCTATTCTGTTGCCTTATATACTTGGTACATTATTTCGTACTGACATCCCTTTTGCTAAGGACGCTGCATTTCATGCCTGCAGGTCCTGATAGACAACTGGATAGACCTTCCCTATATTGTGTAGTCCATTTTATATATACAGGTTTGATGGGTAGGTCGAGGCCCTATCCCGACCATGATACAGTTCAGTTATCCCTAGAGGTTTGTAGACGAGTCCTGTGCATTTTTTATATCAGTATTGTGGCTTTACCATCCCTATATAGATGTCTAGTTTGGAATTGCTGGTTGTAGACATTATTTTAAGATGGTTCAGAATTGTCACAACCCAAGTTCTCCCTTCGTGAACCGTCGTGACGGCACCTAGTATCTACGACTAGGTAATAAAGTTTGCGGAAAATGAAACAAAAGCATAAAAGCTAACAACTAACAGCTAAATTTTAATAAGAAATTAAGATGCCATTCGGCATATACAATAACCACTCTCGATATGTACATGAACTCTCCCATAACTCGGAATATGGCAAGTCACAAGCTACATAAAGAAACAGTATTTATATATTCTAGAGTCTAACAAAAGGAAATAAAAGAAGTGTTTGACATGGGAAAGAGTAGATAGGGACTCCTAGGTCTGCAGACGCGGCAGATATACCTTGAAGTCTCTACAGCTGGCTCGCCTCACTAATAATGCGGCTGATAAGCGGTACCTCGATCTGCACATGAAAAACATGTGCAAGGAAGGGCATGAGTACACCACAATGGTACCCAGTAAATGCCAAGCCTAACCTCGGTCGAGTAGTGACGAGATCAAGTCAGGGCCCTACTAGTATGTATATAATAAAATAAGACAGAATGAAATATCGCAGTAAAAATAAATACTGTAATTTAACAAGAATGTAATCATAGAAAGGCAACAGCTCAGAACACAAAGATAACAACAAGGGATCTCCCAGGGCACCGTCCCGTAGTCCCAAACGTAATGTGCAGGGGGGTCTCCCGGAATACTGTTCCGTAGTCCCAAAGTAAATATGCAGTGCAGGGGATCTCCCGGAATACCGTTACGTAGTCCCAAAGTAAATATGCAGTACAAGGTTCGGAATACCGTTCCATAGTCCCAAAGTAAATATGTAGCTCAAATAATAGAATTACAACTATAACACGGAATCCTACAATTTAGAATAGGTACAAGTCAATGAAGAAGCAGGAAGTTACTAAGCATGCTGCACAGGGTTCAGATAAGCAATTAAGACACGTGGACATGTTGTTGTAAACTAAACAGGATAATTATATATGCTAGTGTAGCTCAATTAAAGAAAAAACAAATATTTTACTTAATGAAAATGGAGTTATTCAACAAATAGCCCGTGTACGCACTCGTCACCTCACGTACACGGCGCTCATATATCAAACAGTACCAAATCCTAAGGGGATCCCTCACCCAAGGTTAGGCAAGCCACTTACCTCGAACCAAGCTCAAATCAATCTGTCACAATGCCTTTCCCACGAATATCTGGCTCCGAGTGGCCCAAATCTAGCCAAAATAAATTACATAACGTAAATATAACTACAAGAAACTAATCTAGCTAAGGAAATCAAAGCTAACGCAAGAAATTAGAAAATCACCCCAAAAAGCCTCCCCGAGCCTACATCTCAAAATCGGGTAAAAGTCACAAATTATGAACACCCATTCACTCACTGGTCTAACCATACCAAATTTACTCAAATCCGATACCAAAATCTCGATCAAAACCCCAAAATTTGGCCTAAGAACTTTTCTCAAATTTTCCCCAATTTTCCAATTCAAATCCCTAATTAAATGATGAAATCAACAATGGATTATTGGAATAAAACCAAAAACGAGTTAGGAATCGTTACCCCAAAGCTCTCTCTGAAAATCCCTCGAAGAATCGGCAATTTCCGATCTCTCAAGTCCAAAAATGAAGAATGAATTCTAACCCTCGAAACCCTCTCTTTTCTGCCCAGCAAACTCGCTTCTGCGAGCCTTCAACCGCACATGCGGGAAGATCATCACAGGTGCAAAAATCACTTAAGTCCTTAATTCCAGCATCTGCGATAAGGTGGCCGCACCTGCGCGTGCGCACTTGCGGAAAGTATCCCGCTTTTGCGGTCCTTGACCGCTTTAGCGAACACCCAAGCGCATCTGCGTCGCAGATGCTGAATTCTCCTCACATTTGTGATCCCAGCCTGGGCTGCCCAAATCCGCTTCTGCACTTGCTTTTTTCGCATTTGCGAGCCCACACCTGCGGTCTCCCCACCGCAGGTGCGAAAACACCAAACATCTAAAACTTCAGCAATGGCCTAAGTCCAAATTTCAACCCGTTGAGCATCCGAAACACACCCAAGGTCCCCGGTACCCCAACCAAATATACCAACAAGTTCTAAAATACCATACAAACTTAGTCGAGGCCTCAAATCACATCAAACAATGCTAAAATCACGAATCACTCTCCAATTCAAACTTAAAGAACTTGAAACTTCCAAATTCAACAATTGATTCCGAAACCAACCAAACCACGTCCGATTGACCCCACATTTGGCACGCAAGTCATATTCAACCCTATGGACCTACTCCAACTTCCACAATCAGAATCCGACCCAGATATCAAAAATTCCACTATCGGTCCAAATCTCCAAAAATTTGACTTTCACCATTTCAAGCCTAAATGAGCTACGGACCTCCAAAACGCAATCCGGGGACGCCCTAAGCCCAAAATCACCCAACGGAGCTAACAGAATTGACGAAACTCCATTACGGAGTCGTCTTCACGCAGTTCCAACTACGGTCAGAATTCTAAGACTTAAGCCTCCGTTTAGGTACTAAGTGTCCCAAAACACTCCCAAAACCAAAACGAAACCTCCCGGCAAGTCACAATAGTAGAAATAGATATGGGGGAAGCAGTTAATAGGGGATCGGGGCTCTAACTCTCAAAATAACTGGCCGGGTCGTCACATCCTCCCCCTCTTAAAACAATCATTCGTCCTCGAACGAGCATAGTGACATACCTTAAGTGGTGAAAAGATGAGGATAACGGCTGCGCATATCCTGCTCAGTCTCCCAAGTCGCCTCCTCGACCGGCTGACCCCTCCACTGAACCTTTAGTGATGCAATATTCTTTGACCTCAACTTTCAAACCTGCCTGTCCAAAATCAACATAGGATAGATCCTTGTCCAACTGGACTAAGCTGAAATCCAACACATGAGATGGATCGTCGTGATACTTTTGAAGCATAGAAATATGGAATATCGGATGAACTCCTGGTAGACTGGGAGGCAAGGCAAGCTCATATGCAACCTCCCCAACTCGCCGCAACACCTCAAAAGGACCAATGAACCTTGGGCTAGGCTTGCCCCTCTTTCCGAACCTCATAACGCCCTTCATAGGCGAAACCTGGAGCAAGACCCGTTCTCCGACCATGAATGCAACATCGCGAACCTTCCGATCCGTATAACTCTTCTGTTTGGACTGGGCTGTGCGAAGTCTATCCAGAATCACCTTAACCTTCTCCAAGGCGTCTAGAACCAAGTCTATACCCAATAATCTGGCCTCGCCCGGCTCGAACTAACCCACTAGAGACCGACACCGCCTACCATATAGAGCCTCATACTGTGCCATCTGAATGCTGGACTGATAACTGTTATTGTAGGAAAACTCCGCAAGTCACAAGAACTGATCCCAAGAACCTCCAAACTCCATACACGCATGGAGAATATCCTCAAGAATCTGAATAGTGCACTCGGACTGTCCATCCGTCTGAGGGTGAAATGCTGTGCTGAACTCCACCCGAGTACCCAACTCATGCTGTACGGCTCTCCAAAACCGTGATGTAAACTGTGTACCCCAGTCGAGATGATAGATACCGGCACACCATGAAGTCTGAAAATCTGACGAATATAAATTCGAGCCAGCTGCTCGGAAGAATAGGTAGTCATCACAGGAAGGAAATGAGCTGACTTGGTCAGCCTATCCACAATCACCCAAACTGCATCAAACTTCCGCTGAGTCCGCGGGAGTCGAACAACGAAATACATAGTAATTCGATCCCATTTCCACTCCGGCATCTCTAACTTCTGAAGCAACCCACCCGGCCGTCGATGCTCATACTTTATCTGCTGGCAATTTAGGCGCCGAGCAACATATTCCACTATGTCTTTCTTCATCCCCCTCCACCAGTAATGCTGCCTCAAGTACTGATACATCTTCGCGGCACCCAGATGAATAGAGTACCGCGAGCTATGAGCCTCCTAAATGAATCAACTCACGCAAACCATCTACATTAGGCACACATAATCTTCCATGCATTCTCAGTACACCATTATCCCCAATAGTAACCTCCTTAGCATCACCGTGATGGACCGTGTCCTTCAGGACAAGCAGATGGGGGTCATCATACCGACGCTCCTGATACAATCATAAAGAGAAGTACGAGAGACCGCATAAGCCAATACTCGACTCAGCTCAAAATATCCGATCTCACAAATTGGGTGGCTAAGGCATGAACATCCAACGCCATGGGCCTCTCTGCTGCTGGTAGGTATACTAAACTCCCCAAACTCTCTGCCCGACGACTCAAAGCATTGGCCACTACATTGGCCTTCCCAAGGTAGTACAGAATGGTGATATCATAATCCTTAAGCAGCTCTAACCACCTCCTCTGACGCAAATTAAGATCCTTCTGCTTGAACACATACTGCAAACTCCGGTGGTTGGTGTAGATCTCACAAAGGACACTGTACAAATAATGCCTCCAAATCATCAAGGCATGAACAATAGCAGCTAACTCGAGGTCGTGGATAGGATAGTTCTTTTCATGCACCTTCAGTTGTCTGGAAGCTAGGCAATCACCCTAGGGTCCTGCATCAACACTGCGCCGAGGCCAACTCGCGATGCATCACAATAAACTGTATAAGACCCCGAACCTGAAAGTAATACTAATACTGGGGCTGTAGTCAAAGCTGTCTTGAACTTTAAAGCTCTCTTCACACTCCTCCATCCACCTGAACGGAGCACCCTTCTGGGTCAGCCTGGTTATAGGTGCTTCAATAGATGAGAATCCCTCAACAAATCAATGGTAATACCCCGCCAAACCAAGGAAACTTCGGATCTCTATAGCTGAGGGCAGTATGGGCCAACTCTGCACCGCTTCCACTTTCTTCGGACCCACCTTAATCCCTTCACTCAACACCCATGACCCAAAAATACCACGGAATCCAACCAGAACTCACATTTTGAGAACTTTGCATAGAATTTCTTCTCTCTCAAGGTCTGAAGCACAGTCCTCAGGTGCTGCTCATGATCTTCCCAACTCCGGAGTGCACCAAAATATCGTCAGTAAATACAATGACGAATGAGTCAATATAAGGCTGAAATACATTGTGTATCAAATACATAAATATTCTTGGGGCGTTGGTCAGCCCAAATGACATCACAAGGAACTTGTAATGACCATACGAGTCCTAAAAGTAGTCTTCAGGATATCTGGCTCCCGAATCTTCAACTGATGATAACCTGAATGCAAATCAATCTTGGAAAACACTCGGGCACCCTGTAACTGATCAAATAAGTCATCAATATGAGGCAAAGGATACCGGTTCTTCAATTTAACTTTGTTCAACTGTCAATAATCAATGCACAAACGCATAGAACCATCCTTTTTCTTCACAAATAAGACAGGAGCACCCCAAGGTGACATACTGGCCGAATGAAGCCCTTATCAAGCAATTCCTGCAACTGTTCCATCAACTCCTTCAACTTAGGAGGGGCCGTACGATAAGGATGAATAGAGATGGGCTGAGTGCCCGACAACATATCAATGCCAAAATCAATATCTCTATCGGGCGGCATGCCCGGAAGATCATCTGGAAACATATCAGGGAAATCCATCACTACTGGGACTGACGCAACTATAGGGGTATCAATACTGACATCTCTCACATAGGCTAGATACGTGTCACACCCCTTCTCAACCATTTGTTGAGCTTTAAGAAATGAAATAACTCGACTAGGAGTGTAATCTAAGGTAGCCCTCCACTCTAATCGCGGTAAACCTGACATAGCCAGCATCACGATCTTTGCGTGACAATCACGAATAGCACAATGGGGCGATAACCAGTCCATGCCCAAGATAACATCAAAATCTACCGTGCTGAGCATAATAAATTGGCTCTGGTATCAAAACTACTAAGAGTAATCAAGCACGACCGATACACGCGGTCCACAGCAAGAGAATCTCCACAGGAGTAGACACATAAAACGGGGAACTCAAAGAATCCCGAGATACTCCCAAATGTGGGGCAAAACAAGAGGACACATAGGAATAAGTGGAGCCTGCATCGAATAGAACCAATGCATCTCTATGACAGACCGGAACAATACCTATAATGACATAATCGGAAGCAACAACCTCTGTACGAGCAGGAAGGGCATTGTATCAGGCTTGGCCTGGCCTCCCCCTCTAGGGTGACCTCTACTTCCCCGACCTCCACCTCGAGCTGGCTGAGCAGGTGGAGTGGCATCTAGTGC
Organism: Nicotiana attenuata; assembly: GCF_001879085.1. Lineage (NCBI taxonomy): Eukaryota > Viridiplantae > Streptophyta > Magnoliopsida > Solanales > Solanaceae > Nicotiana > Nicotiana attenuata. The sequence continues at coordinate 30,610,744 of NC_031997.1, forward strand.
CGTAATCATAGCCTGGGAACCCTATGGAGCACGATGTGGCTGAGAAGTCTATGGAGGTGCACCTCTCCTAAGTCTGGGGAAATCTCTCACCATATGGCGAGTGTCGCCACACTCAAAAAAGCTCAGGGAGGGCGTGGCTGTTGTGGCTGGCTCAGGCCAGGTCTGCTGGACTAACTGCTGATAGCACCCCATACAGGAGGCACGCTAGATACTGGAGGTGCATAATAAGGCTCCTGAGGTCTAGGAGGAGCTTGAATACCACTGGCGGCTGGAAGAGCTGAATGAACGGGGCAACTCACATAGCCCCTACCATGACGAACTGAAGCTGGGGCGGGCACCAGAATAATGGCCAGACCAATAGACCTCTCTCTCATCCCTATCCCGAGCTAGCATGCCCTCCACTATCCTTGCAATACTCACAACCTACTGAGTACGAGATATCCATCTTTAGCTCCCGGGCCATGCTAGTCCTGATGCTGGGATGGAATCCCTCAATAAACCGACGGACCCTCTCTCGAATTGTAGAAACCAAGGCCGGTGCATGTCTAGCCAAGTCACTAAAACGGACTGCATACTCTGAAACAGACATAGCACCCTAGTGCAACTGCTCAAACTCCGCGCGCTGCGTCTCTAAGGCTGTGAGGGACATACTCTCTCAAAAACATGTTCGAGAATTGAGTCCATGTAAGGGAAGCTGCCTCAGCTGGACTGTCTAACTCATAAGTACGCCACCACTGATAGGCTGCTCCTCGAAGCTGAAAAGCAATGAAAGAAACCCCACTCAACTCTGCGATGCCAATAGTACGGAGTATACGGTGGCACTCCTCCAGAAATCCCTGAGCATCCTCTGACGCTAGACCACTGAATGTAGGAGGGCCATAATTCTTGTGCCATTCGAGCCTACGCTGCTCCTCCTCTGAAGCTGCTGCCCTACCCTCGGGCTAAACTAGAGCTATAAGTGGTACCGATATAATCTGTGGAATCTGATCAACCTGAGCCCGCTTCTCTGGGGTGCAGGCGGCGGGACTCTGTGCTCTTCTCTCGGCCTGAGATATGGCTGGAGCAACGGGAATCAACCCTGCCTGAGCTAGAGTACCGAACATGCTCAGGAAATGTGCATGGGTCTCCTAAAGCGCTGGTGTAGTAGTAGTAGGCACCTTAGGTGTCTGCGCTCTGATTGGAGCCACTGGTGGCTCCTCTGTAGCAGCTCGCTCGGGTGCTCTAGCTGCACCACATGGGCGTCCTCGGCCTCTACCCGACCCCAGCCTCGGGCGGCTCTAGAAGGGGGCTCGGGTGCCTAGTCATCTCCGATAAAAGTTTAGAATCTCGAAGTCAATAATCTCGCACGACAAGGAATCAAATGAGGTTAAATTTTTCCTAACAGTTCCATAGCCTCCCGAAGATAAGTACAGACGTCTCCGTACCGATCCGCGAGACTCTAATAAACCGGTTTGTGACTCACGACTCCTATGAACCTAGAGCTCTAATACCAACTTGTCACGACCCAAGTTCTCCCTCCGTGAACCGTCATGACGGCACCTAGTCTCTACGACTAGGTAAGACTAACAATTGCGGAAATGAAACAAAAACATAAAAGCTAACAACTAACAAGTAAATTTTAATAAGAAATTAAGATGCCGCTCGGCATATACAATAACCACTCTTGATGTGTACATGAACTCTCCCAAAACTCGGAATATCGCAAGTCACAAGCTACAGAAAGAAACAGTATTTCTGTACTCAAAGTCTAACAAAAGGAAATACAAGAAGTGTTTGACATGGAGAAGAGTAGATAGGGACTCCTAGGTCTGTGGACGCGGTAGATATACCTTGAAGTCTCTACAGCTAGCTCGCCTCACTGATAATGCTGCTGATAAGCGATACCTGGATCTGCACACAAAAAACATGTGTTGGGAAAGGCATGAGTACACCACAATGGTACATAGTAAGTGCCAAGCCTAACCTCGGTCAAGTAGTGACGAGATCAGGTCAGGGCCCTACTAATGTATATATAATAAAATAAGATAGAATGAAATATCGCAGTAAAAATAAATAATATAATTTAACAAGAATGTAATCATAGAAAGGCAACAGCTCAGAACACAGAGGTAACAACAGGGGATCTCCCAAGGTATAGTCTCGTAGTCCCAAACGTACATTTGTAAGAGGATCTCCCGGAATACCGTTCTGTAGTCCCAAAGTAAATATGCAGTGCTGGGGGGGTTCTCCCGGAATACCGTTCCGTAGTCCCAAAGTAATTATACAGTACAAGGGGATCTCCCGAAATACCGTTTTGTAGTTGCAAAGTAAATATGCAACTCAAATAATAGAATTACAACTACAACACGGAATCCTGCAATTTAGACTAAGTACAAATCAATGAAGAAGCAGCGAATTACTAAGCATGCTGCACAGAGTTCAGATAAGCAATTAAGACACATAGACATGATGTTCTAAACTAAACGGGATAATTACATATGCTAGTGTAGCTCAATTGAAGGAAAAACAGATATTTTATTTAATGAAAATGGAGTTATTCAACAAATAGCCTATGTACGCACTCGTCACCTCAGGTACACGGTGCTCATATATCAGACAGTACCAAATCCTAAGGGGAGTTCCCCCACACAAGGTTAGGAAAGCCACTTACATCGAACCAAGCTCAAATCAATTCGTCCCAATGTCTTTCCCGTGAATATTCGGCTCCGAGTGGCCCAAATCTAGCCAAAATCAGTTACCTAAAATAAATATAACTACAAGAAACTAATCTAGCTAAGGAATTCAAAGCTAACGCAAGAAATCAGAAAATCGCCCCAAAAAGCCTCCCCAGGCCCACATCTCAGAATCGGGTATAAGTCACAAATTATGAACACCCATTCACTCACGAGTCTAACCACCCCAAATTTACTCAAATCTGATACCAAATCTCGATCAAATCCCCAAAACTCCGCCTAAGAATTTTTCTCAAATTTTCTCCAATTTTCCAACTTAAATCCCTAATTAAATGATGAAATCAACAATAGATTGATGGAATACAACCAAAAACTAGTTAGGAATCGTTACACAAAATATCTCGCTGAAAATCCCTTGAAGAATCGCCAATTTCCAAGCTCTCAAGTCCAAAAATGAAGAATGAATTCAATCCCTCGAAATCCTCTCTTTTCTGCCCAGCAAACTCGCTTCTGCGAGCCTTCAACCGCACCTGTGGTACCGCACCTACAGGAAAATCATCACAGGTGCAAAAATCACTTTTAAGTCCTCATGTCCTGCATCTGGGATAAGGTGGCCGCACCTGCGCGTGCGCACCTACTTAAAGTCTCCCGCTTCTGCGGTCCTTGACCGCTTTTGCGAACACCCAAGTGCATTTACGGGCATCGCAGATGCGGAATTCTCCTGGCATGTGCGATCCCAGCCTGGGCTGCCCAAATTCGCTTCTACACTTGCTTTTTCTGCATTTGCGAGCCCGCACCTGCGGTCTCCCCACCGCAGGTGCGAAAACACCAAATGTCTGAAACTTCAACAATGGCCTAAGTCCAAATTTTAGCCCGTTGAGCATCCGAAACACACCTGAGGTCCCTGGGACCCCAACCAAATATACCAACAAGTCCTAAAACACAATAAAAACTTAGTTTAGCCCTCAAATCACATCAAACAACGCTAAAATCACGAATCACCCTCCAATTCGAACTTAAAGAACTTGAAACTTCCAAATTCAACAACCGATGCAAAAACCAAACAAACCACGTCCGATGGACCCCAAATTTTGCACGTAAGTCATATTCAACACTAGGACCTACTCCAACTTCCAGAATCAGAATCCGACCCCGATATCAAAAATTCCACTACCGGTCCAAATCTCCAAAAATTCTAGTTTTGCCATTTCAAGCCTAAATGAGCTACAGACCTCTAAAACACAATCCGGACACGCCCTTATGTCCAGAATCATCCAACGGAGCTAACGGAATTGACAAAACTCCATTTCGAAGTCGTCTTCACACAGTTCCGGCTACGGTCCGAATTCTAAGACTAAGCCTCCGTTTAGGGTCTAAGTGTCCCAAAACACTCCAGAAACCAAAACAAAACCTCCCGGCAAGTCATAATAACAGAAATAGATATGGGGGAAGCAGTTAATAGGGGATCGGGGCTCTAACTCTTAAAACGACCGGCCGGGTCATTACACAAATATGGCTTCATCGGCCTAAGTTGAGGGTTACCTTTCCATAGCTCACAGTTATAGAGTGGTACACTCGGGCCGAGTATAGCACCGAGTGCTGGCCACACCTCTTCAGGTTTGGGACGTGACAGACTTGGTATCAAAGCAGTTCTATCCTAGGGAGTCTACAAGTCGTGTCTAGTAAAGTCTTGTTTATGGGTGTGATGTGCAATACACCTATAAGCAGGAGGCTACAGGGCATTTAGGACTGTCACTCTTTCTTCTTACTCTAGATCATGTGGTACAGCTCATTTGTAAGATTCAAACTCCTAACTTTTATTTTATTCGTAATACAACGATACCTACATCCAGAAAGGCAGTTGGTAAGAGATTGAATGTGGATGTAGAAGAGTTGAGTTAGAAGAACTCAATTTTGCATCATGTTTATGATGAGTAAATATGAGGTCTTCAGCAGATCATGTGTGTACTAAGACGTGTAAGCTTCTTGGTAAGGATCCCTAAGGCATGAATATTTATCCAGTCATATGGTAAAAAGAAACGAGAGGATCAGATGGTAGATACAAGTTCCAACAAGTAATAGGAACAAGGTGAAGAAGGGTTCGAGGTACCCACTTAATGAATATTATCTGACTTTCCAACTCAGGAAGAGAAATATAAGGATTCTAAGTTACCTTCAACAGAAATAGAGGTATGTACAATTGGCCACACCCATCTCTATTATGCCCTATGGGAGCTAACATTTATAGTTTAAGAGAAGGATGGGATATCAGGATCCAGTTTGGCTTAGAGTAACCCAAAATAGTGGATTGAGCTAGGGGAGCTAAAAGTGAAACAATGATTTGTTGAAGTTTCCAGAATTATATGATAGACAAAAATATTAGCAGGAGAATAAGAACAGAGTAAATGAAGCATTATGTGTAAGGTATGATAAATGGGTAATAATGGTAAATTAAAATATGACAGAATGATAGAGTCTATAGTCAAGTGAAGGAAAAGACAAGAGGTAACGAACCTTGAGACAATAAAATTATATAAGCCCTAAAGTCATACCCTCACTTCGAGAAATGAGTTAGTGGCTACAACGTGATTACGAAAGCTAAGTTAGGCCCCTGGAGTAATAAGGATCAGCATGGGCTAGTAAACAAGATAATACCGAACATGAATTAGGGGCTAGAGGATTTGATAATAGTCGAACATTGTGGGAATTTCATAGACCGTGTTCCGGCAATAATAGAATGGACGACAGAAGAATTACCTTTAAAGGTCATTCAGGAAGACGCTTCCCTAAAGCAAGCACCGTGAGCGGAGTTAAGTTTAAGGGACTAAATGTGATAGTTACACTAGGCGTCATCCTCGCATGCGAGAAATCCAGTTATCCCTGGTACAAAAAGGGTTATTGCAAGGCGAGTAAGGGTCATAAAAAAACAAAATATGAAAAGACGCCGAAGATGAAGAGGTAAAACATGTGCATGTAAAACTTCAGAGCATTAAATGCTAGTACTCCCCTAAAGGAGGGATGATTGGGTGATATTGTATTAAGTCAGAGTTAAGTGGTTCAAGCAACTATGGAATGCTAAAGGAAGAATGCGACAAAAATATGAAAGGGAGGAGACTGCACTTATTCAAATTCTACAGATATGTTGGGACCCCAAAACATTATGCAAGCATGACGTTGGGGAGAGACAGTAAGGGTTCTCGGCTAGGATGTTATTGATAAATAAGTATGAATGGATACATAACGAGTTAGTGCAAGTGGTAGTTAAGACAAAGGACATAATTTAAGAGAGAGTACATGAGATATAGATATGAGAATAGACCAACAAGTAGTTAGTAGTTGATTCAAGAAGAGCCTAGTTATGGCTAAACAAGAGGTCTGAGATAAATCAGTGTATCATCCAAGATAAACGTAGTGAAACCTAGCATAGGAAATTCAGTATTGCAGATACAACATCATAATCCTTGAGAAATATTCAAATAGGAGTTGGGGTAGTAAAAGGTAACGTATAACTGTAACGGAATAAAAGAGAGTGCCTCTAGGGAGACAAACAAAATTTCGTAATCAACCCTACGAGCACAAGGGCATGGAGGTAAGTAACTAAGGATAATGATAGGCGAGTAAGAACATCAAAAATTCCATCGGGTATATGATGTAATAAGTTTGCAGCTTTACAAGAGCTAGAGAGTCTTCCCTAAGTGATACAACGAAAGACTAGCTGAGGAAATAAGGAAGAAGGCTTCAACGTAAGCACAGTGACCTAAAGAAGAAATGATCTTGTAACAACAATCTTACTATGACATTGTATGCACTCCATAACAAAGTCGCACATGTCATGACTAAGGAACGAGAAGTAAAATCAAAAGTAATATTCGAGATCATATAAGTTGCACGAAATTCCAGTAGGTGTAGGCATTAAGATAAGCCAAGTACTCATTCAACAAGTGGCAGAACGACCATGAAAAGTAATTGCTTACTTTTTAAAGAAAACTGAGAAAGCGCGAAAGGAATTATTTGATCAATAACCCAGAGTTAGTTACATTATGAACGCACTTAAGATTTCGGATCATTATCCATGCAACATATATGTTGACATTCCTACAGCTATAGGAGACTCAGGTATAAGTCAAAGAAAGAATTGAGTCCACCTCATAGACAAAAGCTTGAATTGTTAGAAGATTATATTATGGATGTTCCATAGCGTCCACCAAAGGGGAAAGTAATAACTAATACCCTGAGCCGCAGATCGGAAGATAGCTTAGCCTACTTAATGGTTGAGAGAGAAGAGGAAACTAAAGAGTTACATCAGCTAAGTGACTTAGGAGTCTTATTATTAGACACCGATGAGTATAGAAATCGGGATTCAGAACATTGCGAAATCACTCTTAATATCAGAGGTACAAAGAGATAGTATAATAGCCATATTCTATAACGGCTTTACAATAAAGCTAGTTAGATGAGTACCAGCCTCATAAGAAGTCAGTATGAAGCTCTCGTCGGATCGTGTATGCACTAGAGGTGCAAGTATTATAGTAGAGATTCAAGTTGTGGATGTGAATTCCGCCTATGTGGGAGGGAGGTTATGAAAGAGACAGAATATATGATGTAAGATTTAAAAGTAAGTAAGGTAAAGGTAACGAAGGTACAAGATACTCAAGTGTAGAAGCTTGGTAATAGTCCATACTTCAAATAGAGGGCTAGAAGCGTCGCGATTCAGCATCCATAAATGATAGTGGTCTAGTTACTAGCATATCTTCCACCCTATCATTTCCAGGTACTGAGAGGTCTGGTTAAGAGAGTACAGAAGAGCTAGAGATGGCGTGATATTTCGCTTGAGGTTCCAGAATAACATAAGGAAATTTATGCTGCTAGAAAGTTAAAGGAAGGCTATGAGTACTATAAATAGATATGTGTAGGTCGCAAGCTAAAGTATGGTAGAGCAACAAGGTTTTAGGTGGACAGGAGTAAGGATAAGAAGAGGTGATTGAGAAGGTGACGAGAATAGGTAAAGCCTCAGGATTAAGCCCATCAAAACAAGAGAGCTGATGGTTTCCGTAAGTTATAGAAAGCTCTTTATAGCCTTGAATGAACTCGGAGGAGTTTGAGACTAGGAGCATTTAGAAAATAGGGAATGCTGCCCTGGTAGTAGAATAAGGGTGTAATTGTGATAAATGTTAAAAGGATGATATTTAGGCTTTCGATTGAGTAATTATTCAAAGAGAAGGGATTTCATGAATTGCATGAGACTAGAATACCCCCATAAGATGAATCACATTGGGATTCAATGAAATATGGTTATTGAAGTATAGTATCGTCCCTAGGTGGATGAGGCAAATAACTTCAGATGTTCCCCTATGAGACGTGAGCCCTAGTGACAATGTATTACGTAAGAGGTTTCAAGTTATCAGTGGTAGATTATAGATCAACATTAAGGTGAATCAACAATAGGCGGAAAAAAGTTCCAAAGTATGAGATGAGATTAGGCCCGTCATATTAAGATGAACAGTAATGAGGAAGAACTAAAGGACTTAGATTTATACATATAGGATAAGCAGCGAGAGTGTAACCTGGAGTTGGGTAGCAAACCTCGGTAATAATAAACCGAAGTAAGTGTTATGGTATAGTATAACCTACCTAGATGTAGTAAAGCCAAAAGGATATATATATATATATATATATATATATACACATATACATACATACATACAAGGCTACGAAATAAGATATATCAACAGTCGTACGTTCAAAAGAGTACCGAGCGAAGAACTTGTACACCTATATATACCGGGAGGAACAACCTGTCATAGTTCTGTATATGTTCCAAAGTGAGGCCTAGAGATTGGCTAAAAGCTGGAGGAAAAAAGGACAGAAGATTCGCATAGCACACATACAAGGACAAAGTCGTACAGGCTACATGACAAAAGGTCGCAACAGTTATGAGATTGGAAAAATTCCGACAACAATTCGTGGTGTGAGAAAGAGGCATAAAGGGGGGAATTCCCTAGCCTTCGGATTTATTCATAGAATAGATGCCTAGATGGAAAGGACATTATTAAAATATTCTTAATAGTTATGGTTTATGAGACTGATAAGCGCATCAGCCAACATTCGAGGACAAATGTTCCAAAGGGGTAAATGATGTTACACCCCATGTTTTTGTACGTAAGAGTACGTCTTAAGTCAATTGATGTAAGCTCAGAAATGAGATCATCTTTGAAAGTACATAAAGTAAGTTAATCATGTTATCATGGAGGTTAAAAATATTTAATATCATGAATACCAAGTACCAAGAGGGTTGGAAGGCTTAGAAGCTAAACGAATTGAAGAAAATAAGTTTTGTCGAAAGTCGACAAGTTGGGAATATTATAACATGTACTTTTGGGGTGAGAATAGGGTGCTTAAAATTATAAGGAGATTATGTTATGAGTTATTTTAGTCATATGATATACGTGTGTTATTTTTTGAATTCAAGCGAGTTGTGGAACAAAAGTTGGAAAAGGTCATCACAAGTTATATTCATAAATGTGTTGAAACTTAGGTCAAATGTAGCTGCAATTTTCTCCCAATATACTTGGAATTTGGGGATTATCTACCTACCAAATTGAATATCTACGAGTTTAGTTTCTAACTCATTAAATCGTTCGTCGATACGACATAGGAGTAGAGAGATTTGCAGTTTTGCGAGACTGCGCAGACTGCATAGGTGACAAGTAGGTGTGTCACTAAAGCTTTTTGAGCAATACATTTCGTATAATTATATGAGGTCTTTTGGGACATATTATATACCAAATTGAAGGTCTTGGAATGTAGTTTCTAACGCTCATAACCATTCATTCATACGACATCCCGATAAAAAGATATAAGCATCGGAAGAAGGGCCAATGCTAGGGTGCCAAGCTAGCACCTCTTTGACTTTTCAGAAGTTGATATATATAGGTTTTAAATCGTCTTTATCTTGATTTTTTTCATAGAAAACGACCATTGAACCCCCATAGACTTANGTTTTAAACCGTGTTTCTCTTCATTTTTCATAGAACACGACCAGAGAACCCCCAGAAACTTACCTTAAGCTTTCTACAAGGGTTCCAAAGAAGATTAACATCCCAGGTACGAAATCAAGAAGCGGTAACATTAGAATGATCCCTACGACGTAAGTATCGCTATACCGCCTCTCTTTTTCTTTGTAGTTTGAGTTTTGGAAGGTACTTCATAGTTAAGGAAATGCCTAATTTCTGTATTTAAGCTTTTAAATGTCAAGGGGGTTGATAAATTTGTTTCCTAATAGTTAGAACTCACAGGACGGTGATTGGAAGTCGTGAGTTCGATTTATTTCATTTTTAGTGGACTATTTTATAGTCCACTTGTGTTGGCCTCTTTTGCTGATGTTTTATGGACTTTTGGAGGAGAAAAGGTGGGGATAAACACCACATAATGACGGAATGGTTGGTTGATCGTTCGTCGTTACATTCTTTAGGTTGTTTGGCACTACTTTGGTTGTCGTTTTATGTATGAAGTGATTAGGTGTGTAGGCTGTTTTGTGGTATATTGTGATGGAGATAAGGTTGGAAAATGATTCATACATGTTGTTATTGTTGCGTCCTTATTGTTTTTGGTAGATGGTATTGGAGGAGGGCCTTGTTACAGGGAAGATGCTGCCCAAATTTATGTAAACGAGCTACTAGTTTAAGTTGCGGACTTAGTCTTTACTCAGCACTGATTTTGAATTTCCTTGTGTTGTGGTAGATTGAGTTGAGTTGTTTGAAGAATTTCTTGGAAGGTATTAAGGATTCAACTGAGTTAAGGTATGTTAAGGCTAAACCTTTCTTTCATTTTGGCATGATCCAGTAACTACATGTGTTTGAAGTTCATATTCCTGAATTTATGTACATTGTCCTAGTCTCCTAAGTTACATAACTCTCTGTTATCGGGACTTCATAATCAGTTTAGTTTTGTCTTATTTCAGCCAAGAGAGCAGAGAGTCTATTATATATAGTATTACAGTATTTTCATCACCATCGAGCTATAATCGATGGGCAGGCCCCTATTAGGCAACCTATGATCAGATGGTAAGTTATATACCGATCCTACTGTGGCCAAGTTCCTATGAGCGAGCCTAGATGGCCAAGATATAGAGCCTAGTATGGTCGAGCGCCTATGAGCGAGCCAACTACGGTAGAGCAGTTACACATACCGAGCCTTATAGGGTCGGACAGCTATTTTACTTACTATATTGAGAGAGATGAGTTAGTATCACCAGGTAAGCATATCTTCAAATTATATTTGACACCCAGGTACTTTTAGTTATTGTATTATCAGTTTAGTTTCAGCTTTCAGTTATTCTGTTTCCTTACATACTCGGTACATTATTTCGTACCGACGTCCCTTTTGCTGGGGATGCTGCATTTCATGCCTGCGGGTCCTGATAGACAGTTTGATAGACCTTCCCAATAGACAAAGTCAAACATCAGCTTGGTTGGTAAGCTCCACTTCCTCGGAGTTACTAGGTGTATACCTGGAGTCCATTTTATATATACAGGTTTGATGGGTAGGTCGAGGCCCTGTCCCGACCATGATACAGTTCAGTTATCCCTAGAGGCTTGTAGACGAGTCTTGTGCATTTTTTATATCAGTATTGTGGCTTTACCAGCCCTATGTAGATGTTTAGTTTGGTATTGCTGGTTGTAGACGTTATTTTAAGATGGTTCAAAATATGGCCTCATTGGCCTAAGTTGAGGGTTATCCCTCCATAGTTCACAGTTACAGAGTGGTATACTCGGGCTGAGTATAGCACCGGGTGCCGGCCACGCCTCTTCAGGTTTGGGGCGTGACATATCTTGAGTTCCTAATTGTTCTTAAGTTTTATTATGCGTGGAACTACTCTCTTTTATTGTTTAAGGGCACTTGATTCATGAAGGAAAGATAATTTCGTTGACCTCTATATTTGTGTATGTGAGTGAGTTGTGAATAATGTGTGGTACTTGTGAGTCAAATCTTGAGGTGAAGATGTTACACTATTGTGCTTAGTCTATTTTAAATATTCCTGGTGTAATGAGTTAGGAAAGTTATTTGATAAGGTCGTGTCTATATGAAGTGTAGTTTGATTTCTCGAGGACGATCAATAGTTTAAGTGTGGGGTATTGATGGTAGGCTATAATCTCGTGTTTTAGTCGCTTATTTCACTCTAATTTACTGCACTTTAATTGAGTTTGATCTTTAATCACTAGTGTTTTGCACTTATTGCGAGTTTTATGCCTTGTAGGAGTGATTCCGAGTGATGTAGATATCATGGAGCTAATTCGAGCTATTTGGAGCTTTGAAGTCCGAGTAAAATCCCAAAGGATTGAGCCGGGATCGCATTCGGGGGTCGAGCACCACATCTGGACTTCAAAAATGAAGCAAAAAGGAAGACTCTGAGAATCCACCACAGCCGCGGTGGATGGAGCGGCGTGTGGAGCGTCGCGGCTGCCTTATTTTGTTGTTGCCTTCAAAGTGCACACTCCCTGATAATCCCCATTGCTGACCACCTGGCGCGTCGTCCCATGCGGCACGCCTGCGCATTTTTTATAGAGTAACAATCCTATTTGGGCTAGAAGAAGGTGGTTTCGTTTGGGCCCGACCCTGCTTGGTATAAATACATGTAAAAACGTTATTTTTAGGACGTTTGACACATCTTAGACCTAATGAAGCTAAGGAGGAGGTGGCATATGGATTTCATCATTCAATCCTCACTCAATACAAGATTTGGATCGTTTTATGTTTTCCTTTAACTTAAATATATTTGTGATGGCTTGCTCCATATCTATGGAGTAGTTCTCTTTAGGGTTTGATGGATTTGGTGTATTGATATTTGTTTGTGGATTATACTCTAGTTTTATGTATTGAATCGTTTTGGATGTTTTAATTATTGCATCTATATGCACTTGTTAATGTAATCGAGAAAGGCATAACTTGTGATATCTTTGCATTCTATTTTGTTGGTTGAATTCATTAATTCTTCTTAGTAATCGAAAGAGGCTAGTTGAATTGTTGATTAAACCTAGTTAGGAGGATAATCGAGAGAGGTTCTCCTAAAACCCAATCCATTACGAATTCTTGCATATCTTCACCGAGCTTAACTTAGTTCATCTTGTGAGGTTGAGACTTAATCGAGAGGAGTTTCTACTAAATGGTTGAACAAATAATTGAGTGGATTCGAGAGACTCACTTGAACATTAGAAGTGAATTAACTAGAGTTGATCCCAAACAATTATCTTGCACTTATCCTATCAAAACCCTGTTTTCTCCCAATTGATAACCTTCTTTGCTCATTGCTTGCGTCGATTGTCATTAGCCAATAATTTAGACTCTTAGTTAATTTAAGTTTTAATCACATAACTCTCAATTGTTGATCATCGTGGATAGTAATCTAGCTATAAACTATGATAATACTGTTCAACTTCAGTCGATGTGGATACGATATTATATTTTACTATATTAACAGTCATTTCAATCTTTTTCTTCCAATCCTAAGAAAGAAAAATCCCGAAAAATCCATCAATAAATGACGAACTCCATTATACAAATGATAGGACAGGGCTAAGGCAGTAATCTCAATGGAGATTAGGATGAGCTTTGATGAATAAAAGAAGAATTGGTAAAAATTCTCGTAGGTGAGAGCATATTTAAGTGTATGTTTTGCGCTCGTCAGGTTCTTGGGATCAGTTTCTACCACTTGCAGAGTTTGCCTACAACAACAGCTACCAATCGAGTATTCAGATGGCTCCGTATGAGGCCTTTTATGGGAGGCGGTGTCGGTCTCTGGTTGGTTGGTTCGGCCAGGTGAGTCTAGGTTTTTGGGTACCGACTTGGTTCAGGATGCTTTAGAAAAGGTTGAGTTAATTCAGGACCGGCTTGGCACGGCTCAGTCTAGACAGAAAAGTTACACCGATCGAAAGGTTCGTGATGTTGGCTACATGGTGAGGGAGAAGGTATTGCTCAGAGTTTCACCCATGAAGGGTGTTATGAGGTTCGGGAAGAAGGGCAAGTTGAGCCCTCGGTATATTGGCCCTTTTGAGGTGCTTGAGAGGATTGGAGAGGTGGCTTACAAGCTTGCATTGCCACCTAGTCTATCGAGTGTTTATCCAATGTTTCATATTTCCATGCTTCAAAAGTATTTTGGTGATCCGTCTCATGGTTTGGACTTCAGCACAATTCACACAATAAATACAAGCCTGCAACAAAATAAAAGAGTAATAAAATATGCATATATCGTTGTAACGACCCGACCGTTCGTTTTAATTTTTAGACCCCAATTTCTCTATTTAAGACTTCCTGTATGTGCTTTTCCCGTTTATGGCTTGTTGGGACGGTTGGTTTGATTTTGAAAGGGTTCGAGTTGAATCTGGAATAGTTAGTTCCATTATAGTAGCCTAAGGTGGCCAAGTTTGACTTGAGTCAACACTTTGACTAAACGACATCGGAATCAGAATTTGAAGGTTCCAATAGGTTCATATGGTAATTTTGGACTTGTGCGTATGTTCGGATCGAATTTTGGGTGGACTGGGAGTGTTTGGCGCTTATTGTTGGAAGTTGGCATCCTGAAGGTTCTAGAGTTTTCTAAGTTTTATTTGAAGTAGACTTTGGTGTTATCAACTTCTTTTTGGGATTTCGAGCTTTGGAATAGGTTCATTTAGTGATTAGATACTTGTGTGTAAAATTTGGCGTCATTTCGAGTTGCCAAAGCATGATTCGTCGCGTTCGGAGTTAGTTGGAAGATGTTTGAAGCTTAGAAGTTGATTTATTTAGTTTTGAGTTGCAATTCTTTGTTGCGATGTTATTTTATGTGTTTTGAGACTTCGAGTAGGTCCGTATCATATTTATGGTTGGTACATTTGGACGGGATCTCGGGTGGCTCTATTGAGTTTCGGACCACCCGGAGCAAGGTTGAAGTTGGAAGATTTTGCAGGTTTGAGGTGCGCTTCACGACCGCAAAGGGTGTTCCGCGATAGCGAAGGAGGATGTTGAAGGGGATAGTGGTTTTTTCTTCACGAACGCGAGGGAGGCCACAAGAACGCGATGGATGACCTGCCTCCTCTTCGCGAACGCGAAGCTACCTTCGTGAATGCGAAGAAGGCAGAGGCATGGAGAGATGGAAGGCGGTTGGCCTTCGCTTACGCGGCTAGGTGACCGCGAACGCGTAGGGCTGGGGCAGGAGGCATCACGAACGCGACCTTGGGGTAGCAAACGCGAAGAGGAAATTCTGGGCAGGGGTAGTTTGGTTTTCGTGTTCGCGATGCTTTTTCTACGATCGTGATAAAGAAATCCCTGGGCAGAACGTGTTTTATTTTGGGACTTAGGCTCATTTCTCTCACTTTTCACTTGGATTGGTTGATTTTGAAGTTCTTTCGAGGGGAATTTTCATCAAGAGTTATAAGGTAAGTGATTTCTACCAATTATGAGTTAAATACATGGATTATGTAAAAAATTTGATACAGAAAATAGTGAATTTGTGAGGGTTTGGTGAAAACTCGAGAATTTGGTAAAAATAGGATTTGACCATGAAATTGACTATGGAATTGGGTCTAATTAATATATTTGAGTTCGTAACGCCATGGGTAACGATTATCTTCAATAAAAACTGGAATCCAGGCATGTGGGCACGGGGTTAAATTTTGTAGACTTTTTGAGTTGGGTTGGAAAATTACCCTAATACTTACATTATGATATTTTGAGAACGGAAAAGGGCCAAATACCCCCCTGGACTTAACGAAAAGGGCCAAATATAACCCTCGTTAAATATTTGGCCCATCCACAACCCTACCGTTACACTATTGGCCTATATACCCCCCTTATTTCAAACGGAAGCCACAGTGGATAAGTCATCCACTCAAAAGTAGCCATGTGGAAATTAATATCCACATAATCATTTTATTTAAATGTCCAACCCTACCCATTAACCCATCCCCTTACCCGACCTATAAGTTATAACCCGCCTCTTAATAACCCTACCCTTTTCTTCCGCTTGGGTAAAATCAACGGAAAACTCCATCGTTACCCTTTTCTTCTCCACCCCCAAAAATTCCACCATCTCTCTGCTAATGCAAAGGAATTCAATTGAAGGTGGGTGCTGCTGAAACTCCATACCCCCATATTAAAGAAGATCTTCTTGTCAAGGTAAGTTTTTTTAGCTTCTTTTTTGTTACATTTTACTGTTGGGTCTAGGTTTTAGGTTTAAAATCGTTTTAACATGTACTTTGGGTTGAGTTAATGTTTGTCCGTTTAAAAGCATTATATATGTATGTTTATTGCTGGATTTTGTTTATTCTTATATTTGTGTTGGGGATTTGGTGGGTCTTTGGTTGTCCCGATTTTGATGTTTGTCTTTTTGTGTTTTTTTATTCCATGCTTTATCTTTATCCGTATATATTTGTTTATTGCTGGATTTTTATTTATTCTCCTATTTTTTGTTGGGATTTGGTGGGTCGGCTGTCCTGAAATCAGATTTGCTTTTAAGTTTTTTTATTCCATGCTTTATTTTTATACCTATATTTTCTGATGTGGTCCCTTTTCCATTATTTTTTTTTTGTTTCCTTTTTTTCTAGTTTTCGAAGGATGACTTCAGACCATATAGAAACATATCATGTAGATGTTGAGGTTGGTACAAATTGTGAACATAGTCTTGGTTCTGGTGGTGAATATGAACCTTCAGATGGTGGGGAGTATGATTCTGATGAAATGGAGGGTATTAGCAATGAAAGGAGGAGGGTTGTAGATGAAAGGTTGGAAAACTATAAGGAGTTGAAGCTAGGTATGTCATTTAAGGACATGAATGAAGGCAGGAAGGCTGTAAATTTCTATGCTTTAGCTAACAAAAAGGCTTTGAAGTTGATTAAATGTGAAACAGTAAGAACCAGGTGGGGTTGTCAAGAAGGGTGTCCCTTTAGGTGTCTAATTTCTGAAGATGGGAAAACTGGTGGGTTCACGATTAAAACTTGGAAGGATACACACATGTGATGATGCCTTTAAGAATCCTAGAGCTGATGCAGCCACATTAGCTCAATATTTTAAGAGTAAGGTCCAAAATAACCCTATATACACGATTAAAGATATGAGAGGTGAGCTTGAACATGATTTGAAGTTGAATGTGAGTAGATCCAAATTGAAAAGGGCTAAGAATTTGGTTCTTCAGAAACTAGAGGGTAGTTTTATAGATGACTACAACAAACTTGAGGCATACTGTCAAGAACTTAGATTGTCTAATCCGGGAAGTGATGTAGTCATAAATATCTCCAAAGATGCACTAGCAGAAGGTAAGAGAAAATTTTTGAGAATGTACTTATGCTTTAATGCTTTGAAGCAAGGCTGGAAAAATGGTTTGAGACCATTAATTGGAGTAGATGGTACATTCTTAAAGGGTAGAACCAAGGGTCAGTTATTGGTTGCATTAGGACAAGATTCCATGAATCATTTCTACCCACTAGCATGGGCTGTGGTGGACAAGGAAACAAGCAGGACTTGGAGTTGGTTCATGGAGCTGTTGAAGTTGTCTTTGGAGCTTAAAACTGGTGCAGGAATCACATTCATATCAGATATACAGAAGGTAAATAGTTCTGACTTTCTTTCATTCTATATTTTAAAGTATATGATGGTTTGCACTAATAGTCTAATATTTCTTTCATTCTCTATTTTGTAATTCATTTCACAGGGCTTGTTGGATGTTGTTAGCACAGTACTTCCTGAGGCTAACCACAGGTACTGTGTGAGACATATTGAGGCCAATTGGTGCAAAAAATGGAGAAGTGGTAAAAATTATACATAAACCTTGTTTGAACATCCGTTACATAATCACTTAAATATGTCAAATACACCTAAACTTTGGTTGAGCTTAAGTTAGCTATTTCATCATCCAAGCACAGATAAACCTAACTAAGCAACACCATACCATACCAATGAAATTCCATTTTTTCGGACTACTTTCCTTCACAAACACTAAACCTCCATCAATTTTTTCCTTAGAAACATCATTGTCTCCTTTAACATTATCTAATTCCTTGAAATCTTCAATTTTTGCAACATCCCCTGCTAAGACGCTTTCAATCTCGACAACCTTCATCAGGAGAAGATTCCTTTCTCGTCTAAGAGCTTCATTTTCATTCTTTAAGTTACTGATCAGTGTTGTAACTCTAATAGGAAGTTCATCATCTACCCATTCCCAAAACTTACATTTCTGTCCCTGCGCAACAATTACAATAAAATTATCGACAATTTTTGTCTTCCGGCATTATTTACCTAAACAAAAATATACAAACAATTCATATAAAATTTACCTTAGGCATTGAACACTTGTTAAATCGTCTGCCGGCATTATTTGGAGTCCAAGCAGTGAATTGGCTAGCAGCAACTCCACAACAGCATTTTCTCCTCGAACCATATAATGAACTCGAAGATCCCTGGCTCATATTTTGGGAATTGAATGGTGAAAGATGGTGGGAACACTAACCCTTACTTGGTCGTATGGAGTCGACGATAATGGGGGTATGGGGTTTTGCCGATTTATTTCTGACCCTTTTCCCTTGTTGAAGAGACGATAATGGGGGTAGGGTTATTAAGAGGCGGGTTATAACTTATGGGTCGGGTAAGGGGTTGGGTTAATGGGTAGGGTTGGACATTTAAATAAAATGATTATGTGGATATTAATTTCCACATGGCTACTTTTGAGTGGATGACTTATCCACTGTGGCTTCCGTTTGAAATAAGGGGGGTATATAGGCCAATAGTGTAACGGTAGGGTTGTGGATGGGCCAAACTTTTAATGAGGGTTATATTTGGCCCTTTTCGTAAAGTCCAGGGGGGTATTTGGCCCTTTTCCGTTTTGAGAATATATTGATTAGTTTGTACGTTCTTTGACTAATTTCGGGTTGATCGGCATCGATTTTATGCGACTAGTGAGGCTTGAGAGCCGAATAGTGGGCTTGGAAGCGAGGTAAGTCTCTTGCCTAATCTTGTAAGAGAGAATTATTTCCGTAGGTATTTTAATTGTTGCGTGCTACTTGTTATGGGTGCTACGTATGTACGAGGTGATGAGAGTCTGTGCATAGTTGGATTAATGTTTATATCCGGGTAGACTTAGATCGTTATCATGTCTTAATTGTACTACTTGTAGTAAACTTATTTTTTTTATTACCTGAACCTATAACTGAGAATTAGACTAGAATAAATATATAGACCGAGCCTCTTACTTGGATTTTGTGGGATATTTGATGAATGATAGTTCAGTGTCTTCTTGACTCGCACGTATCTTCGCGATTTGTTCGCCTCGATAGTATTGTAACTCTTATGGAATCGGGTCGTTCGCCTCGACAGTATTGCCAGTTATTCTTATGGGATCGGGTCGTTCGCTTCGGCGATATTATATAACACTATTCTTATGGGATAGGACCGTTCGCCTCGACAGACTCGTGCATAACACTTGATAGGGAGTCAGCGTACTTATGAATTTTCCTGACTTGAGATCGGATTTTTTACTTGATATTGGTTGATCTTGTTCCTTCGAGGCAGTTTATGGTACTTTAATGATTTCGTAATTATTTTTACTTGAGTGTCATATTATTTACATCTATTTGTCTAATTGCTACCTGTTGTGTTTCATATATGTCTGATTTATGTATATTGTTATTGGATCACTAGTAAGTGTCATCCCACCCCCCATCATTTCTTCTTCGAGGTTAGATTGGATACTTACTGGGTACGCGTTGATTTACATACTCATACTACACTTCTGTACTAAATTGTGCAGGTACTTCGGGCGCATAGATGCACTATCCAGAGACTTAGTGGTGAGCTGCTCTCCATGCTTCGATCTACAGCACCTGGAGTCTCCTTCTTGTTATATTTATTATTTCTCTCTATTTTATTCCAGACAGTAGCGATAGTGATTTTGTATATTCTACTATGTTGTTCATGCACTTGTGATACCGAATTATGAAAATTTCTAGTGGATGTTCACGGTTGTACCTAGTGTTATTATCACTTCCCTTCATGTTTTATTTATACTCTAACATGGTATGGAATGATGTGTGTTCTCGTGCATAATGTACTTCCTGATTTTAAAAGTTTAAAAATGGATAATTAAGTTGAAGGTTTACCGTTGGCTTACCTAACGCATCGTTGGCCGCCATCGCGGCCTATGATGAGAACTAGGTCGTAACAGCTTGGTTTTTGTAGTTTTTTAGTTGTTTTTTTTTAGATCAAGGTTATTACTAACTTCTTTATAATCAATTTCATACAATATTTCTTTATGTCAACAATTCATTTGATCTTTGTTAATATGTTGTTAATCTTAGGTTAACTTTTATTGTTTTTGATTTGAAAATCTTCTTTCAGATTACTTTCACTCACCAGCATATCCTTGTCTTCCAAAATAGAAATTTCAAGATCTACTTAATTAACTTAAAGCGTGTGGACAGGGACTTGAAAAATAATCACACAAAAACTGGAAGTGTAAATAAAATTAATTCAAGTTGGAGTTTAAAAAAAAAAAGTAGCAAGTAACTGCAAAATTAATTACTACTAGTTTCATTCATAATTGTTTTAACCAAATTCATAAAAAGACAACATAGAACTATATGATTAAATAATAGAAGCAATTTTTCAGGGTCTCTAATTTTCTGAGGCCTAATAGGAATGCTTTAGTCGCCTTGGGGTTAAGCCAACCCTGATAGAAAGAGTAACGTATGTTGAGTAATTGTAATAGGATGATATTAAGTGTTAATAATTATAATGAACGGATTAACATAAATGAGAACAAGTCTAAAAAAAAAGCAAACAAAGGAAGATTAAAATAAATGAGAATTCTGGTGCTTTATGTATATATTTTTCTTATGGAACTGTAATTAAAACCTGAATTTTTTAATTTAATAATGATAGATTATTGAATTAAAATGAGATGAAAACTAAAAAAAATTAAGAATTGTTATAAAATAATAAAAAAAGAAGAACACTATTGTACAGAAAAGTAGAGAGAGAGGATTCTTATTGATTTTGGGATGAATTACAATGGAATAGAACCCTCTATTTATATGGAGATGGTGACTTAGCCACCAAGTAATAAACCCTAGAATCTCTCTAAATATAGACATTCGCCATAAATAGAATTCTATTTATTACACTCCCCCTTGAATGTCTATTCAACAGATAATGTGCCTCGTTAAAACCTTAACTAAAATAAAACCCAATGGGAAAAATAATTCTAGAGAAGGAAAAAGAGTACACATATCTAACAATACGCCTTTTGGTTGCCTCCTTAAAAACCTTGCAAGGAAAACCCAATGGGACAAAACCTTGTAAGGAAAAGAGAGTACAACGCATATTAACTCCCCCTGATGAGAGCATCAATTCACATCTTTGAGCCTTCACATTCCAATCTTGTGCACTAGCTTCTTGAAGGTTGACGTCGGCAGAGATTTGGTGAATAAAATATCCATATTAACTCCAATGAATATGTTGCACCTTGAAAATCCTCGCTATCATATTATCATGCGTATAGTTATAGCAAGATACATATGTGCGCAAATAGCACTTAGGATATGCAACATTAGGACCAAGAATTGTATATACTTCAAGCGATGTATATCCTTCAAGGATTGTTATATAAGTTAAGTCATATAATAGACTTTAATTAGATGCATATCAAGTTTTTATGTCATGCTAGACAAATAAGATATCGAAAACTAATTGCACATATCATTGACTTTATACTTTCAAGTGTTTGAACTACATGTCCAAAACTACATGCCTTTTATATGAAACCAATTCTATTTGAATTGTTTCTCTTCTATTTGGCCAATATTTTTGTGTGTGTATTCGACAGACTTGAGATCCTCATCTATACTTAGCGCTATGATAGATGTCGTCGACGAACATTTTATATCGGTTCCAACCTCGTTATTTTTCATAAAGACATAACAGATCTCTTCATCATATATTCAGGTACCTGAACCTCTCTTGAGATTTTATAAAGTGTTATGTCATGTGATCTCCTCGATCACTTGCCTCCTTATTATGAATATTTTGATCATTTTCTCATCTTTTTTATCAAATTTTTTTATTTGAAACCGATTTGTCTATACGCTTTAAGCATACCATAGACTTAGTCCTTCTAGGACTTATTCTAATAAGAGCATTTGCAGTGAGAATATAATTACTTTCTTTGGGTCAGCAAATGCGTCTGGCATGCTTTACAATATATTGCGGATGAATTATCCTTTATGAACTTCAAGTTCATATTATTTTATTCGAGGATCTAGATGTACACATGATAATTCATTCTACGTAACTTTTTCTCAACTGTTTATCATATCTCCCCCTCATGTTAGAAAAACTAACTTGTTTTCTCAACTTTGAGAACTCGTCTTTGTGCGTTATGGTGTAAATCAAAATATGCACTGCATATCAACAATAATAAGATGGAATTATTTGGTTCCTGACCCTGAACCACTTGTGAGGGGAGAAAATAATATAATTTGGTATATAATGTATATCAAACTAATATAGATAACTTTGTTCTCATAAGCAATTGTTTAGCTATTAAGTGGAGCCACTCAATAAATTATTTTGCTAAACCAACTGTGATGTAAACCAACATATCAACATGAACTATCTTGAGTAAAAAATTTGGAAATTATGCTCTAAATCAAATTATTGAGCAAGTTACCTCGCAAACACCAAGTTGCGGGTTAATAATAATTGCACATGTAACAATCTCATAGATGCATCTTATGTGGTATACATGGCAGGTGAATGGGCCCACATTCACTTTTGATATTTCCAGCATTCATGGGATTCAGTCCCAATTTTAGTTGGTATATTAATTAATGAGAACATGCAACATAAGAGAATTCATAATGAACTTTCTAGTTCTTTAATATTTACCCATGTGAACTCTTTTTTTATTTTTGCACATCATGCTTAAATTAACATGACCAAATCAATTATGCCAACTGGATAAATTATCAATATTGATAAACTTCATGTTTACACCATGACGTGTGCAATTATCAATAAATTCCAAGTTTATTATGTTATGGGTTTTTATATCAATAAACTTCCTACTTTATTGTGGTGTTCTTTTATTTGTGTAGTACAAAATGGAGAATAAAGCGGGTGACTTTTCACATAGATATTATCCCGCTACAAGTTGTAGTAATAGAAGATATTAAATCTTTCCTTTATATATAGTCTCAATATAACCAACCGCTTTCGCGAATACTTTAGAAACTCAATTAAGTTTCTTTGAGACTTACTACGACACAATATCTTATTGATAATCAATTTTATTCTCCAAAATAGTAATAATTGGCTCTTCTAGATCTCTCAATTAATTTTGTACTACCATATATTCATCAATATTCATATGGTGAATATCTCTTTTAAATAGAAAGCTATACCATTATGGTCATGGCCAAAATCATTATAGGCAAGATATGTCGCTTCCATTACTTTTGCCATGTAATATCACATTGCTAGAATATTTTGGCATAATCACAATAGTTATGTGATAAATGATCATTCATGCCATAATAATGGAATTATTTTCTTAATTCATCTCAAACCTCCAGTAGAGTGAGTGTGATATATTCACTACCACTAGCACGTTCATATTCTTCCAAGAATGAATATATATTCATAAATCACATGTTGTCACATTCATATTATGAATGGACCATAATCATCTATATATGCTTTATAAAATCTCATGTCAAATCAAGGACAAATATTACTTTCATAAAGTGAGGGATTATTTTGAGAATCCTTATTGCTCTTATTACCACAATGATGACGATTATAATTTCATTTATTGTCACGTCCACATCCATTGATACATTCATAGTAATAATTTTGTCTTATTTCAGACTTATCACATACTGCTATCACATTCTCTCAAAGGAATGAGAATGAAGCAAATTCAATGGAACAAATTTCCAATTCTTTGCCCACAATCATACATGAATTTTATCATGGCAAGGCATAGAAATTTTACCACTTCGAGTGGTTATAATTTCTTACAAACTCTATTCGAGTTATAATCAAAGTTTATTGTCTTTGCTTGTATTTAAAATCAAATTATAGAATAAAAGAGAAAAATACGTTAAAATACTTACCTTAAATCCATAATTTAATCATGAAGGAAGTTCTTGGAACAATTGGCAATCATTATGTTCAATCCCAAAGCTTCTGCTCAATTGGTTAGAGTCTCATGCTGATAACGTATTATGAAACAATAAAAGATGAAGAAGAGCATTGCAGAGAAGAGTAGGGAGAGAGAAATCTTCTTGATTTGGAGTGAATTATAAGGGAATAAGACCCCTCTATTTATAGGGAAAGAGTGACTTAGCTACCAAGTAAAATCACTAAAATCTCTCTAAAATAAAGACATTCACCTTAAATAAAACTCTATTTATAACAAATTATATATATATA
>NC_031997.1:30634954-30644256 GCF_001879085.1 Nicotiana attenuata
TATATATATATATATATTTCAGTCTACTGGAATTAACAATGACTGACTCATCAGCAGCTATCTTTATTACTCCAAAATACTTTTAGCATTAATGTCTAAACCAGAATAAACAAATAAAATGATCAGAAACCGTCAATTCCCATGTAGAGTTGTTCTATAATCTAGTACACTCAACAGAAAAAAATGTCATGCTCAGCTCAAAAAATATGGTAAGATATCTATTCCAGAATTGTCCATGTATTAATGAAAAGAATAGGACACTACCATATTATTTGGGTACAACGGTACTATATATTTCTACCGGTGTTATCCGTGCACATATATTGTCCTTAGTTTACAAAGCGAAGTTACGTTTACTGATAGCATTAGTTCTGTCTACAATTTTTCCCCCATTTTCTTAGTATAACCATACGATTATCCATTTATTTTATCTCTAGTTCTCTTTTTTCCTTTTGGTCTTTCAAGTAAATGGGACAGATCTCAAAAGGTATTTATTGAATTCTGATCAGCAATTCCTCGTTGCATACACATGCTTAGTGAAGACAAAACAATTGTACGTAATACTTGGTGTAGGAGAAAATAACATTAACCATACTTCAAAAGCATCAGCAGCTTGTAATTAAGCAATCTCAAGTCTCAACTTAATAAGAAGTAAAGCAGCCCAAAGTTTTTAACTAGCTAGGCGTTTTGGACAATATTTTAATCGAAGCTGGGCAAAAAATAGTACTCGAAGCTGAAAAGTTTTGTGGAAATCATTTGCGTTTAGATACGAACTTCACTCGAAAAAAACAAAAGTTGGCAAAAACTAAAACTTTGTGAGTGAAAAATCTGTTTCACTAAATCAATATTTCAGTTGAAATTCAAAGAAAAAAAAATAATGATTCATGGCAAAACTTAATGTAGATCCGCCCATGCCATAAGTTATAACTTTGTGTATACGGTCGAAATCAGGTATGACCGATTTTGTGTTCTCGAGGGTCACTTCGAGAACAAGTTCGAAATGGACCAAGCTCGAGCCCGAGGGCGGAGTACAAGACTTGAAGATCGAAGTGCTCGATGAACACCGAGGTCAAGTATGACCGACCTCGAGATAATACCGTTATGGTTTCATAACAGAAAGAGCGAGATTCCCGCAGCGGCCCGGAGATCACGGCGTAAATTCCGGAACAGATTTGTACGAGGCGGTTAGACTGCTGTATAATAAGATTCCCTACTACAATTAGAATTGTACCTTATTTAGGATTCCCCTACTATATAAAAGGGACTCCAATCATTTGTAACGCATCAATCATTGAGAAGAGAATATACACATTTCGCTTTCTTGCTTACTGTTCATCTGAATCTCATTGTTATTATTTTACTGTTCTTGTCCAACTACCTCGAGGTCGTCATTGTTCGAGGTCGAGGTCTGCTTATATGTTGGTTTGACTTACCTTACTCTTTAATTTACATACTTAATTCCTTGTTTATCAGTTAGTACTAGATTAAATCACATATCTTTAAAATCACAAAATAAATTTAATTGTTACTCGGATTTTAGGGTAAACAGTTTGGCGCCCACCGTGGGGCTAAAGATAATAGTGATTGTTTCAGTACTGATTCTGATAACACACGTTATTTTTACACTTGTTCTTGTTAAGAAGTTTTGTTCTCAGGTTGAATCATGTCAAACTCACAAAATGCACCCGTACATGGCGATGATGGTCATAGACTACACGGGGAAAAGATAATGTAGTTGCTCCGGGAGCCGGTGTGCCCCCAGTTAACCCTGCGGAAGTGCCGATTGCAGAACCAGTCGATGTTAGTTCGCATATTACTTTGAATACGGACTTAGGCGCACACCCCGGAGGAAGTGTACGCAGGAAAATCCGATCTAGTAGCCAAGGAACACAGGGTGTAGGAGACGGAGGAGTTAGCCTCCAGGTAATATTTGAGATGCTACAAGCTCAGCAGGTTGTTATTGCTCAGCTTCAAAGTCAACATAAAACTCCGAGTGTAGTTGAACCAGAAATCACTCGCCGTACCGAGCCGGTGCCAGAAAGGTCAAACGGTAATGGATCGGGGACTGATCCTGCGATTATGAAGATGTTCGAGGAGCTCACCAAGAGAATCGAGCCAGGAGAGAAAAAATTGAAGATAATGACAAAAAAGTGGAAACATACAACTCTCGTGTTGATCAAATACCGAGGGCACCCCCGATCTTAAAAGGTTTGGATGTCAAGAAGTTCGTGCAAAAGCCATTCCCTCAGAGTGCGGCTCCGAACCCCATTCCCAAGAAGTTTCATATACCAAATATACCTAAGTACAACGGGACGAGCAATCCTAATGAACACATCACCTCGTACACATGCGAGATTAAAGGAAACGATTTAAATGATGATGAGATCGAGTCAATTTTGTTGAAAAAATTTGGGGAAACATTGTCAAAGGGAGCAATGATCTGGTATCACAACTTGCCATCGAATTCTATCGATTCGTTTGCTATGTTAGCAGACGCCTTCGTGAAGGCACACACCGGGGCCATAAAGGTCGCAACGAGGAAATCAGACGCTTTTAAAATAAGACAGAGAGGTGATGAAATTCTAAGGGAGTTCGTATCCCGATTTCAAATGGAGCGAATGGAATTACCATCGGTCACAGATGATTGGGCCATTCAAGCCTTTACCCAGGGGTTGAACAAGCGGAGTTCGATCGCGTTACGACAGTTGAAGCAAAATTTGATCGAGTATCCAGCTGTAACTTGGGCGGATGTACATAATCGTTATCAATCAAAGATCAGGGTCGAGGATAACCAGCTGGGAGCCCCCTCAGGTTCAGTTCATCCAAATAGAATGGCAGTTAAAGCCCCGAGAGATACTGACAGGGAGCTAAGGTCGAACAAGGAACGATATCAGCCATATGTCGCAGATCGAAGAAATAATGGGTCGGGGCGCAATCCCTCTCGGAATGTTCGAAGAAATGATCGAGGGCAAAATTCACGGGGACTTATGAGTAAGAATGGTTTTGACAAGCATACCGATCCCATAGAAGCACCTTGGTTATCGGAGTATAATTTCAGTGTCGATGCATTGGGGATCGTGTCGGCTATCAGAAGGATCAAAGACACCAGGTGGCCTAGACCTATACAAACTGATCCTTCTCAAAGAAATCCAAACTTGATGTGTAAATATCACGGCACGCATGGCCATAGGACCGAAGACTGCAGACAGCTGAGGGGAGGAGGTAGCTTGACCATTCAACGAGGGCCACCTTCGAGAGTTTCTCGGTGATCGAGCTAAGAATCACTTCAAAGAAAGAGACGCCAATAGAAAGAATGAGCAGGAAGAACCGCAGCATGTAATTCATATGATCGTTGGCTGGGTCGATGTTCCACAAGGACCTATATTCAAACGAACCAAGGTGTCGATCACCAAAGAGAAGCGGACTCGAGGCTATCTGCCCGAAGGCATCCTATCGTTCAATGACGAAGAAGCGGGGGGCATTTCTCAGCCGCACAACGATGCCCAGGTAATTTCTATTTTGTTAAATAAAATTCAAGTTTAACGTGTTCTAGTGGATCCAGGTAGCTCAGCAAACATAATCAGATCAAGGATCGTAGAGCAGCTCGGCCTGCAGGACATGTGCCTGCATCTCGAGTCCTAAACGGCTTCAACATGGCAAGTGAAACAACGAAGGGGAGATAATCCTACCAGTGAACGTGGACGGGACCATCCAAGATACAAAATTCCATGTCATCGAAGGCGACATGAGATACAATGCATTACTCGGGAGGCCATGGATCCACGAAATGAGGGTAGTACCGTGACCTTGCATCAAATGATGAAATTCTCGATAATGGATGGTGTGAAAACAGTTTACTGGGAACAACACGCTGCAAAGGAAATGTTTGCAGTTGACGAGGTGACGCCGATATCAGCACTTTCGACCTTAGAAAAATCGAGAAAAGACAAGCAGATGGCCAAATAGCAATCACCATCCCCAGCCTCGACCGAATCGGAGAAACAAGTAAACGAAAAAGAATAAGAGTATTTCCTTACTCCCCGAACTTTCATGATTCTCGAAGAATCGGACGCAACCAAGTCAACGGTCGAGGAGCTGGAACAGGTCATACTGATCGAGCACATGCCCGAGCGATAGGTATACCTAGGAACGGGGCTAACCCACGAACTCAGAAAAAACTCATTCAATTTCTTATCGATAACATAAATTGTTTTGCTTGGTCCCATTTAGACATGACATGGATCTCACCGGAAATAACAACACACCGACTAAGCCTCAACCCCAGATTCAAACCAGTAAAGCAAAAAAGAAGGCCCCAATCCGAGGTGAAACATGCATTCATAAAGGATGAGGTAACTAAACTTCTTAAAATAGGGTCCATTCGGGAGGTAAAATCCCCCAAAATTGTTAGCCGACGTAGTTGCAGTCCCTAAAAAAGGGAACAAACCTAGAATGTGTGTAGATTATAAGGATTTAAATAAAGCATGTCCTAAAGACTCTTTTTCACCGCCTAACATCGATCGCATGATCGACTCCACCGCTGGCCACGAGATCCTTACCTTTCTCGATGCCTATTCCAAGTACAATCAAATTCAGATGAACCCGGAAGACCAGGAGAAGACCTCGTTTATCACTAAGTATGGAACATACTTGTTACGCCCCGCAGTATTACGTCTATATTATGCCCTGCAGTATTACATTGCGATGATGTTACGCTCCGCAGTATTATATTACGACGATATTACACCCTGTAGTATTATACGTGAAATTATCGTAAGATAATTGACCTCAGTTCAAGGATAAGATTATTTGGAGATTATAAGCATTTTGCTATTTCAAACAAGTGATGAATAAATTCGTGAAGATAAGAGGGTAAGCAAATTGAAGAAAATGAATTTTTGCCGAATTTTAACATTTTAGGATAAAATACGGCCCGAGTTAAAATACCTGGTACTTATGGGCTAGTACCATACAAGGTACTACATGATCATGATAGTAATGTGTACTAGGTATGTTAAAAGTGAGTAGTATTTTAAGTAAGTTGAGATAATTCTTAATTATGTGGATAATTGGTTAATTATTGGGTAGTTGGATTACCTAATTAATTAGGGAATTATAGGATAGGTATTAAATTTCACTATGTGGCAGCCCACCCTTCAAACTAAGTGACTAATAAGTCAAATTGAAAGGTGGCAAACTAAGGTGATAAACACAAGTGACTACTTACTTATTACGTGCATGTAAACACCTACTTAGAAGATTTGCATCTTGCCTCATTGGCCTTAGATGTTCAAGTGATTAATTATAATGTCCTTGCTATTACAACACACATTAGAACATATTAAGAGAGTTCATCCCACTACAACACCAAAATAACCCACAATGGAGCACTTGATCTCATAGCATCTTAAGCAATGTGAAATTTTGCGATTCTAAGGGAGTGCGGTGCAACTTTTCCCAAGAATATCATACGGATTTTTTCCTACTCCAGGTATGTTAAGGCTAAGCCTTTCCTTCATTTTGGCATGATCCCGTAATTACATGAGTTTGATAACGAGGCATAAAGAGAAGTTCATACTCCCGAATTTATATACATTATCCTAGTCTCATAAGTTATAGTATTCTCCCTTATCGGGACTTTATAGTCAATTGAGTATTGTCTTCTTCCAGTCAAGAGAGAAGAGAGTCTATATATATAGTATTACATTTTCACTACCATCGAGCTATAATCGGTGGCAGGCCCCTATTTGGCAACCTCTGATCAGATGGTAAGTTATATACCGAGCCTACTGTGGCCGAGCGCCTATGAGTGAGCCAGTTGGCCGAGATGAGAAGCCTAGTATGGCCGAGCGCCTATGAGCGAGCCTACTACAGCAGAGCAATTATATATATACCGAGCCTTATAGGGCCGGGCAACTATTTTACTTACTATATTGAGAGAGTTGAGTCAGTATCAACAAGTGAGCATATCTTCAGATTATCTTTGACTCTTAGTTACTTTCAATTATTATATTATCACTTCAGTTTCAGCTTTCAGTATATTGCCTTACACACTCGGTACATTATTTC
Organism: Nicotiana attenuata; assembly: GCF_001879085.1. Taxonomy (NCBI): domain Eukaryota; kingdom Viridiplantae; phylum Streptophyta; class Magnoliopsida; order Solanales; family Solanaceae; genus Nicotiana; species Nicotiana attenuata. The sequence continues at coordinate 30,641,024 of NC_031997.1, forward strand.
ATACTGACGTCCCTTTTTTGGGGGTGCTTCATTTCATGCGTGCAGGTTCAGACAGACAGATGGGTAGACCTCCTCATTAAATGTTGCCCGAGTTCAGCTTGATCGGTAAGCTCCATGTCCTTCGGAATTGCAGGGTCTAGAGCTTTATGTACATCTTGTGTGTATATGTATATATGTTATGAGTAGGTCGGGGCCTTGTGAGGTTCCAATAACAGTATATCCATCAATAGAGGCTTGTAGACATATCCTATCAGTTAGTGCAGTATGTTGGGCTTGTAGGCCTTGTATATATATATTTTGATTGGTTTGCCAGCTTTAGTAGTTATGACGGCCTTGTCGGCGCAATTTTATATTGATGTTTAGTCAGCGTTTGCAAATTATCTTGTAATGTGGCCCATGGCCAAATAAATTATATGTTCAGAGTCCCTTAGTTGCAAATTGGTACGCAAGGATAGGTGAGGCACCTGGTGCCGGTCTCACCCCCAGGTTCGTGGCATGACGAGGCACCGGGTGCCGGTCTCGCCCCCCAGGTTCGGGGCCTGACAATACTGTTACAACGTAATTCCCTTCGGGCTAAAAAATGCAGGAGCTACATACCAATGCCTAGTTAACAAAATGTTCGAGGAACAGATAGATAAATCAATGGAAGTTTACATTGACGATATGTAGGTTAAGTCTCTGTGCGCAGGGGACCATTTAACTCATTTGCAGCAAACATTCGAAATCTTGAAGAAGTAAAACATAGAGCTTAACCCAGAAAAATGTGCCTTCGAGGTCGGTTCCGGCAAGTTCCTCGACTTCGTGGTATCGAATCGGGGAATCGAAATCAACCCCGACAAGAACAAGGCCATCGAGGATATCACTATCGTTTATAGTGTGAAAGCCGTACAAAGGCTAACAAGACGGATAGCTGCCTTAGGCCGATTCATTTTGAGGTCGTCAGATCGAAGCCACGGGTTCTTTTCCATACTAAAAAAAATAATTTCGCATGGACCCCGAAATGCCAGCAAGCATTGGAGGAATTGAAGCGATACTTATCAAGCCCACCTCTGCTTTACACTCCAAAGGCGGATGAGAAGCTGTACTTATATTTGGCAGTGTCCGAAATAGCGGTAGGTGGTGTACTAGCTCGAGAAGAGCAAGGTACGCAATTTCCTGTTTATTACGTAAGTCAAACATTAGGAGATGCTGAAACTAGGTATCCACACTTAGAGAAATTGGCACTTGCATTAATAAGCGCATCTAGAAAGTTAAAGACATATTTCCAGTGTCATCCCATATGTGATTTAACCACTTATCCTCTCCGAAATGATTTGCACAAGCCCGAGTTATCGGGCCGATTGGCCAAATGGGCCGTCAAACTTGCTGGTATGATATCGAACATCCACCCCGGATGGCCATCAAGTCTCAAATTTTAGCTGACTTCGTGGCCGATTTTACACCAACCCTCGTACCCGAAGTGGAGAAGGAACTTCTACCAAAATCGGGTACGTCATCGGGGGTATGGACCCTCTTCACGGACGGTGCCTTGAATGTGAAAGGGTCCGGGCTTGGCATTGTTTTGAAGCCACCTACAGGTAACACTATTAGACAATCTATCAAAACTTCTAGGTTGACTAATAATGAGGCAGAGTATGAGGCCATGATTGCAGGTCTCGAGCTAGCTAAAAGCTTGGGGGCAAAAGTCGTTAAAGCCAAGTGCGATTCTCTGTTGGTAGTGAACCAAGTGAACTAAAGCTTCGAAGTTCGAGAGGACAGGATGCAAAGATATTTGGACAAGCTACAAGTAACCTTGCACCGCTTCAAGGAGTGGACTCTAGACCATGTACCTCGAGAACAAAACAGTGAGGCCGATGCACTAGCAAACTTGGGGCCATCAGTCGAGGAAGATGATATTATCCCAGGGACTGTCGTCCAATTATCGAGATCTGTAGTCGATGAGGGTCATACCGAGATAAATTCTACAAGTCTGACTTGGGATTGGAGGAATAAGTATGTTGAATATTTAGAAAATGGGAAGCTCTCGTCGGACCATAAAGAATTAAGGGCTTTACAGACCATGGCCGCTCGGTTCATATTGGATGAAGATGGAACATTAGGCAGAAAGACGTTCGATGGACCATTAGCGGTATGTTTAGGGCCGGGGGACAACGATTATGTTTTACAAGAGATCCACGAAGGAACTTGTGGAAACCACTCCGGAGCCGAGCCTTTGGTTCGCAAAATTATTAGAGCAAGGTATTATTGGGATAGAATGGAAAAAGACACTAAGGAGTTTGTCAGAAAATGTGATAAATGTCAAAGGTTTGCACCAATGATTCATTAGCCCGGGGAGCAACTTCATTCAATCCTGTCCCCGTGGCCTTTCACGAAATGGGGAATGGACGTCGTAGGCCTTCTACCAACAGCCCTAGGAATAGCTAAATTCATTTTTTTATGACTGACTATTTTTCTAAATGGGTGGAAGCACATGCTTTCGAGAAGGTCAGTGAAAAAGAAGTTATAGACTTCATCTGGGACCACATCGTGTGTTAATTCGGGATACCTGCCGAAATCGTATGCGACAACGGGAAGCAATTCATCGGTGACAAGGTAACGAAGTTCCTCGAAGCACACAAAATAAAAACGATCTTATCAACGTCGTACCACCCAAGCGGGAACGGACAGGCCAAATCGACAAACAAGACTATCATTCAAAACTTAAAGAAAAGGTTGAACGACGCAAAAAGAAAATGGAGAGAATTTCTGCCCGAGGTTCTTTGGGCATATTGAACGACATCGAAGTCCAGCACGGGGGTAACCCCGTTGTCTTTAGTATACAGCTCTGAGGCCTTAATTCCAGTCGAGGTCGGGGAACCCTGCGCCAGATTTCGACATGCATTGGAGGAATCAAATTACGAGGCTATGAATACTAGCCTCGAGCTACTAGATGAAAAACGAGAAGCTGCACTCGTTTGGATGGCTGCACAGAAGCAAAGAATTGAGAGATATTATAATAGAAGAACCAACCTTCGACACTTCAGAATAGGGGACTTAGTTCAAAGGAAAGTCACCCCCAATACTCGGGACCCGAATGAAGGGAAACTAGGACCGAATTGGGAAGGACCATACCGAGTCATCGGAGTCATCAGAAAAGTATCTTACAAATTTGGCACGATGGAAGGCGAACAATTACCGAACAATTGGAATGTATCGTTACTCAAACGATATTATTTCTAAGGTATGACCTTCTC
>NC_031997.1:30644266-30725129 GCF_001879085.1 Nicotiana attenuata
GTTTGGTCAATTGATCTACATATGATAAAACTAATATAAAAGAGAAAAACTATCAAGAGAAAAATCTACCCCTTAACAAAACTCTTTAATGACTTACATTGTGATAGTTTTTTTTTTTTTTGTGCTCTTAGTGAGAAGCATAGATCCTTAATTTATAGATGTGCAAAACTTGTCTTCCAAGAAAAGGATAAGACATATTAAGGAGATTTAATCCTTTTAGGAGTCTTTTTCCATTCTTTCAAGAAAGAGAGTCCTAATAGATTAGAAATTCAAGGCAAATCCTAACAGGGCCAGCCTAGCTCAGCCCGTGATTTAGAACCACTCCGGAGCCGAGCCTTTGGTTCGCAAAATTATTAGAGCAAGGTATTATTGGGATAGAATGGAAAAAGACACTAAGGAGTTTGTCAGAAAATGTGATAAATGTCAAAGGTTTGCACCAATGATTCATTAGCCCGGGGAGCAACTTCATTCAATCCTGTCCCCGTGGCCTTTCACGAAATGGGGAATGGACGTCGTAGGCCTTCTACCAACAGCCCTAGGAATAGCTAAATTCATTTTTTTATGACTGACTATTTTTCTAAATGGGTGGAAGCACATGCTTTCGAGAAGGTCAGTGAAAAAGAAGTTATAGACTTCATCTGGGACCACATCGTGTGTTAATTCGGGATACCTGCCGAAATCGTATGCGACAACGGGAAGCAATTCATCGGTGACAAGGTAACGAAGTTCCTCGAAGCACACAAAATAAAAACGATCTTATCAACGTCGTACCACCCAAGCGGGAACGGACAGGCCAAATCGACAAACAAGACTATCATTCAAAACTTAAAGAAAAGGTTGAACGACGCAAAAAGAAAATGGAGAGAATTTCTGCCCGAGGTTCTTTGGGCATATTGAACGACATCGAAGTCCAGCACGGGGGTAACCCCGTTGTCTTTAGTATACAGCTCTGAGGCCTTAATTCCAGTCGAGGTCGGGGAACCCTGCGCCAGATTTCGACATGCATTGGAGGAATCAAATTACGAGGCTATGAATACTAGCCTCGAGCTACTAGATGAAAAACGAGAAGCTGCACTCGTTTGGATGGCTGCACAGAAGCAAAGAATTGAGAGATATTATAATAGAAGAACCAACCTTCGACACTTCAGAATAGGGGACTTAGTTCAAAGGAAAGTCACCCCCAATACTCGGGACCCGAATGAAGGGAAACTAGGACCGAATTGGGAAGGACCATACCGAGTCATCGGAGTCATCAGAAAAGTATCTTACAAATTTGGCACGATGGAAGGCGAACAATTACCGAACAATTGGAATGTATCGTTACTCAAACGATATTATTTCTAAGGTATGACCTTCTCTCTTTTTCCATTTATATTTGATCCTAACTTATTGCAGGTGTTCGATCGAAGACGTTGAGAGAACCCTTCTACACGAAGACCTTAGGTTTTAAAGCATGCGTTGCACTCTTTTCCCTTAGATCGGGTTTTATTCCGGATGGGTTTTTCCGGCAAGGTTTTTAACGAGGCAACAACTATGTGCTACCTAAGGAGAATTCAACAGTATCCAAGGCTTCTTTTTAATCAACCTCGAATACTAGGGGGGCATCATCCTCGGAGGTTATATTTGTGAGAAAAATACTTCACGCCATAAAGGGTCTCAATAGGAAAACTTTGTAATGGGCCAAACAGTCAGGTGAACCGTGTCCATATAGAATAGTCGAGCCCCGATGGAAAAACATGTACGGATGTATGAATTATTCAAAGAAGAATTCTTTCTATATCAAACACTTTGTGTCTCAAAGAAATTTGCTATTATACGAGCTCCATACTCGTGATTCTATGAGAAATGGCTCGAGGGCCAAAACGCAAATACACCTCGAATACTTGGGGACTGTCGTCAATAGTCAATACATTCAAGTTGTCTAAACTCGAGTTCATAAGACCTCAAAGAGGTACCCCCCCTTCGTAAAGGCCAAGGACAACATACTCGGGGACTAACATTTCGAACAAGTTTGAAATGTTATCGGGAAACAAGTCCAAGAGACATATCCGAAGGCTATGGCCATAATAAAGGCTACGGCCGAAATAAAGCGGCTCGGAGACGTCCGAATTCCTCGTTAAAAACAGGCCTTCGAATTCTAAAAAAACCGATTAATAAAGGCTACCCTCGGCAAAATAATCAAAGGGCTTTGATAAAATCAGCACTCAAAAATCCTTAAGAGGTACCAAAATATTCAAATACAAATTTGTACTAAAGCACAAAAAACAAAAGGGTTCCGATCGACGCTAAACCCTCAAAAAGCCCAACGGGTAAAAAATGTATGCCAAGGCAAAATAAATATTTACTAAGTTGATGGATTTACAGTACCTTAGATTTATGTTTTGATGATCTACCAAACTTACTGTCAAAGAACCAGATAAGGGACCTGACACACTTAGTACACAACTCAAATCAATGGACTCCAGCTAATGTGAGTTGCTATGACTTCAAAAGATAAAGAATCAACACAGGGACCTGATCCCCTTGTGTTTCCCTAACAGCAGTACAAAGTCAACTGTCTACAGCTGGAAAGTGACTGCCTGCACTGTACACACAAACAGTGCAGCATAGTACTGCAGTCACTCCCCTTTGACCAACCAAGTGATTACACCATTCAAGTGATGTCATCCAAGTTGTATTAACAAAGAGTATTACAACAAAACATCACTTAAACAATTGAGAATTCATTCAAGCACTCCAACCGTTCTTCAGTTAAGTATTCCATTCTCAAGTGCAATCATGAACAAAGTACAACACTACTGCGGACCAGTTCCTACAACAAGTATCTTGTATGTCCTTAGTTGAGTTGTATCTTTGTAATTGTTCTTCATTGTAATTCCTACTTTGCTTATCTAGAAGCTTTAATTAGGAACCGCTTGTAAAACCATAAACCTTCAGTGTTTGTGTTGTGACTAGAGTTAATTATGAGTTGATGTCTTTGTAATAGGTGTATTGCATAGTGGTTTGTAATAGGGGTATTACAAGTTAGTGAGGGATTAAGAGTTTAATTCCTAGATTGCATAGGTTGTAATCTAAAGTTGCTCATAGTGAAGTTGAAATCCTACCAGTGTAGGTCGTAATTTTTTTATCCCCTTGAGCAGGGATTTTTCCACGTAAAAATTCCCTGTTCCATTTACTTACTGTTTCATTAGCACTACTAGAGAAACCTATAGAGGACCTGGTCTCTATATAGTTTGGTGGACTCATATATTCTATCACAAGTCTTTTAAGCCGAAAAGGGGAAATAATAGCCATCTCTTGGAGGCCATAATGGCCCGATCTAAAAGAACCTAAGGGTCAAAACATTCAGAGTTTGACACCTTGTTCTCACTCAACTCAGAACTAAGGGTCCCACCATCCCAAGCTCGCTCAAAATCGATTTAAGCATAGCTCGAGGATTCACCAAAAAACCTAAAAAAACCTAAGGGTTTGTTTCAGTTTGAGTCTAAGCCAGTGCTCACTCGAATTATTGAAGTTATGCAATCAAAAGCTAATTCTTCGCGAAAGAAAATGAAGCAAACTTCACAGCAAATCGAAGACGGGGCGGAAAGGAAAGAAATTCTTTATATACATGAAAAATATTTACAATGCCCACATGGAGCGTTACACAAAATAGAAAAGGAAAAATCTGAAGGGCCTAATCTACTATAGGAGCTGCATCTTCGGAAGCCACATCTTCAAGAACCTCCTCCTCAGGGGCTCCATCCTCATCTCCTCCACTCTCGGAACCACTAGAAGAGTCTTCGTCATTGGAGAGTAGAGCGGCAGCTCGTCCTCCAAAGCTTTTGCCTTTTCAATATCAACTGAGAGGTTAAAGCCACGAGCGTGCACTTCCTCGAGAGTCTCTCTTCGGGATTGTCGCCTAGCATGGTCGATAACGCATGACAATTTGACTTCAGCAGCAGTAGAGATCTCCTGTGCCCAAATATTGGCAGCCTAGGGGTCAGCTCGATAAGAGGCCACAAACTCCTCCGCCTCAGATTTAGCCTTTGCAAGTTCGGCGGCCGACTTAGCTTTGAGCTCCTCAATCTTCCGGCTCCAGGCCAAGCTTTCCACCTTCACGTTTTGAAGTTGATGTTCGACCGAAGCCAGCTGGGCCCGAAGCATATCCTTCTCCGAAGCGAGACGATCCATGTGCTGCTTCCACCCCAGGGTCTCGGCCTCTTTCGCCTTGAGCTCCTCTCGAAGCTGCTCCACCAACTCACCTTTCTGCTGGGTCTACAAAGTAAAAGTTTTAATCGCTAAGTCAGATAAACACATAACAAACTCCCAAAGAGTTACATCACCTGCTCCAATGAGCTCGGTCTGTTCTCGATGGCCTTCGTCAAGTCGGCTCGTAGGTCCCTAATCTCCTCCTCTTTTTAAACATAGAGGAGTTTGAGGCCGTCCCTCTCTTCCACAATCTTCTTGATTTTAGCCTCGCATCGGGCAAGCTCGGCTAGAGACTTGGAGAACGCTTGTCGATGGAGCGTCACAGCATTCACACAAAGAAAAGAAGTCAGGCGCAGAAAAATGAGAATAAAACACGAGCATAATTGTGGAACCAGAAACTTACTTGTTTAAGAAGATGCTGAGCCTCGTCAATAATTCGAAGAAGCATCCAGGTTGGGACCATCTTCGACCCCCCAAAGCATTCCTAGAAAATATCATTCCCTTCGTGGGTCGTCCCCACGTCGGGAGTCTTCTTGGCCCGGGCATCTCAGAACTGCCCTTCAGAGAACACAGGGCCAGGCGGCGATTCATCTATATTAATTATCCCAAGTGATTCACTTGGGACATTCTCTGCTCTTTGGAGGACCTCGGAATTAGGCTCTTCGGGCTCACCCGCCAAATGTCCTCCAAGACGAGGTGCACTTTTATCACCCGATGGCTCGGAGACTCTGCTCGAGCTCCCCTCCGAGATTTATTCGGTTCAAGATTGAACCGCATCAGCCATCGCCGGTTCGGCGGCCTTCAAAGCTTCAGTGCTCCCCCTCTTCCGAGCTACCAGCAAGCAATCGACATCCTCTCCTTCTTCCTCTTCATCCCGAAGTTGTTGGACCGCGTCTGCAAATAGGGCTGCAGGATTCGCCCTAGGCTTTCGAGCCTTATTTTTCTTGGGCTTCGGGGAACTTGTTGGCGAAGCTCTTTTCCTTTTCTTCTCTTTAACTGGTTTACGAATTTCCTCTTTACCGGGCGGAGGCGGCCTTATACCAACAGTGTCTCTGAGCCTGCGTAAGGGGAAAGTAAGTATTTTACAGAGAAACGTCAACATATGAACAAGGGAACTCACCATGGTTTTTAGCTTCCCACCGACCCTTGGCCAAATCACACCAGCAGCGTTCTGCATTTGAAAAAGTGGAGGCCAGTTGTCGAACACAACCTGCGAGATCCGAAATCGCACCAGGAAACCATGGGGAAGCTGCACCATCGAAAATGAATTAGATCGAAGAAGAATAGAGAAAGCAGAGTAGTAGGCATCATCAATGGGGTTGTACTTACGTTTCATATTCCATTCCTCGAGGAATGGCATCCTTTCGCCAGGAATTAAGTCAGAGGTCTTGATTCGGACAAACCGGCCCATCCATCCTCGGTCCTTGTCTTCATCGATGCTAGAGAATAGCGCCTTCGAGGATCGACGCTGGAGCTTTATCATACCACCTCGATAGAGGCGAGGGCTGTATAGCCTGATCAGGTGGTCAAGGATAAATGACATCCCCTTGATCTACAGGACCCAGTACTGGATCTACGAGACCCAGTGTGGAAGGATTAGTATGCACGCTTAAGTATCCTTTCACATGAGTGGTGATGTCCTCTTCGGGAGAAGGAATCACCACCTCCTTATCCTCCCAATTTGTAATAATTTTTCACCTGCTTAAGGTCGTCTTCAGTTATCGAGCAGATGTATCGTGACATGGGTTAGCATCGGCCTGGAACTAATGCAGGCTTATCGATTTTGAAATCGGAAGATAGCTCGCATGGCCCAGGAATGCACTCCTCAATACAAGGTGGCACCGTCGTTCTACCATCGGCAGGCCGTGATGATGAGGAGGCTTTTTCTTTCTGAGGAACGGTTTTAGATGTTTTAGCCATCGTTGTTGAGAAACTCAGAAGAAGAGAAGAAGTAGATGTTATAACAAGTGCAAGTTGAAGAGAGGATGGACCTAGAGAAGATGAAGACACTAGTGAGGATTTGGGAAAGGTTTGTGAAGTAAAGATTGTAATGTTGAGAAAGTGACCTATTTATAGTGGCTGCTTCAACGGTTTGGGGAAGCCAATGGCCGACCATCAGCTGCCCTCAGCTAATTACCTTGGGAACTATGCAGACGCGACCTTTCAATCACTTCTGTCGCTGACGTCGCGGGATTGACATCATGATCGAGGCATCAGAGGATCTAAGAAACGAGGGGACTATCTGTACACGGTCGAAATTAGGTATGATTGATTTCGTGTTCTCGAGGGTCACTTCGAGAACAAGTTCGAAATGGACCAGGCTCGAGCCCGAGGGCGGAGTACAAGACTTGAAGATTGAAGTGCTCGATGAACACCAAGGCCAATTATGACCGACCTCGAGATAATACCGTTATGGTTTCATGACAAAAAAAGCGAGATTCCCGCACCGGCCCGGAGATCACGGCGTAAATTCCGGAACGGATTCCTACTATAATTAGAATTGTACCTTATTTAGGATTCCCCTACTATATAAAGGGGACCTCAATCATTTGTAACACATCAATCATTGAGAAGAGAATATACATATTTCGCTTTCTTGCTTACTGTTCATCTGAATCTCATTGTTATTATTTTACTGTTCTTGTCCAACTACCTCGAGGTTGTCATTGTTCGAGGTCGAGCTCTGCTTATATGTTGGTTTGACTTTCCTTACTCTTTAATATACACACTTCATTCCTTGTTTATCAGTTAGTATTAGATTAAGAGGGTGTTTGGGTTGGCTTATAAAAAGTAGCTTTTAAGCTAAAAGCCAAAAGCCATAAGTTGGTAATACCCAACTTTTGGCTTTGACTTATTTTTGTACTTTTTATTCCTAAAAATAAGTGCTTTTAAGCACTTTTTATCAACCAAACACCACACAAACTAAAAAAGTGCTTAAAAGCCAATAAACTCTTAAAATAAGCCAATCCAAACACCCTCTAAATCACATATCTTTAAAACCACAAAACAAATTTAATTGTTACTCGGATTCTAGGGCAAACACTTTGGGTGTGTTTGGTATGAAGGAAAATATTTTCCGGAAAATGTTTTGCAATTTTCCCATGTTTGGTTGGCTTAAATATTTTGGAAAACATTTTCCTTATGAACTCATTTTCCTCCAATTGGAGGAAAATATTTTCCTTATCAAGAGAAGGGAAAATATTTTTCAAAACTCTTTATCAACCTTCCCTACCCTCACCAACCCACCCCACCCCCTCTCTCCAAAAAAGGTTTTTTTTTCCTTTCAAATTTTAGTTTTCCGTTACCATCCACCCTACTACCCCTCCACCCACCCCACCCACCCCACCCCTCTCCTGCAAAAAATATTATTTTTTTTAATTGTAATTCAAATTTTTGTTTTTTCATTTTTCTGACCCCCCCCCCTCCCCCGACACTAAAAAAAAATTATAATTTCAAATTATCGTTTTTTCGTTTCTGCCTACCCCTCCCCCCCCCACCGTCCCTTCCCCCCTCCCCCGAAAAAAAATATTTTTTAATATATTTTTCAGTTTTAGTTTTTTTATTTATTGGTTTAAAGGTTCAAAATTTTACAAGTTCCAAAGTTATGAGCTCGGAGGTTTATGTGTTTGGAAGTTTATGGGTATAGAAATTCTAAAATTTACGGGTTAGAAATTCCGCAGTTTCGAAAGTTTAGCGGTTCGAAAGTTTATGAAAAATGTGAGTTCGGAAGGTTGTTGGTTTGAAAGTTTATGGATTCATGTTTATTATATCTAAATTATTAATGAATACTCTTGAGAAGTCATTTTCCTTAATTTGCGTACCAAACACCGAAAAATGAATAAGATTACTACTTGTTTTCCAAAAAAATATTTTCTTGGAAAACACTTTCCGTTATACAAAACACACCCTTTGTCCTTTCAATTTTCTAACTGCAGTACAACACTGATACATCATCTTATTTTCTGCTCATTCAGTTCTTTTATAGTATCATAGTTATGTACTCCTTGCATCAAGAAATAGGCACCAGAATATGAACCTTTCTTAACAAAATTTTTGAATTACTTCAAATTTGGATTCGTGAAAGAGTTGAGTTTAGTCTTTGACTTCCTACAGCCAGGGTCGGGGCGGAGCTAGAGAGGCAGAAGGGGTAATTACTTTCTTCGCTGAAAATCACAATTAATTTTATATATATATATATATATATATATATATATATATATATATATATATATATATATATATATATATATATATATATATATNATATATATATTGTACACCCCTCATTAAAATTCCTGATCCCGCCACTGTCTTAGGTCCAACTAATTGTCCGAAGGTGTGAGGATTTACTTCATATATGATATATCTGGGAGGTGTAGACTTGTGTGTTGACAACTAATTTCTGTTTTGATCGTCAATCATCACCTTCGTTTATACGTATGTCTAGTATTCAAATCCCTAGCTCTGTATTATTCAGTTGCGTATGCATACCCAATGTCGAACGTCAATCTGTCTTACATCATATGTGTTTGTCTAATTATTACCCCTAGCTAATGTAGTTTATAGAACAGTAGTAATTATTAAGTAGTATTCCTTTTTTTTCGCTTTGAAAAAGCATTAAGCCTACAATGGGTCCTTGTAATTTGATGGGGATTGGGGACAAAGTTATCCTGAGTTTATCTTGGAATTAATTGGATTATTTAGTGCTACTGCTTTGCTTACTGTTTAGTTCATTGGATTAAAAGTGGAATATACTGTATATGATCCAAATATATGTGTTTGACTTAAAGGTAGATAAACTTGAATAAAGTGTTATTTTCTATTTTAACCTTTGATATTTCATGACTTAAAGAAACAAATATTTTAATAACAGAAAGCTCTAGCCAACAATATTTTCTTATTATAATAACCCTAAATACCCAACTCTCACATAACCAGCGTAGTCAAAATATTCATCACTGTCTGAGTTTTGACGTTAATTAATTAGGATAAAGATGCAAAAGTACATACTTTCATGATCATTCCAGGACATTATATATTAATCAGAAGTCTCGTAAAACAAGTTTTTAAACTAGAATATGATCAAATTACCGTTTCTTTTTCTTAAAGATCTTGGCTTAAGCTGGCCACATGATAAACACCAATATTAGGCGTACTCACGTACTGCTTGGCTATTTTACATAGGTTCCTTTGATACTAAAACGGAATATACATATACAATGAATGGAGTCCGGAACCAAAATGTGGTTCTTTTGGACTCAAAGAACCAAAATGTGTAACAAAAAAAAAATGTTGACTAATTTATATATAACGTCTTTTAAAAAGACGATATACGTTCACGGCCGTTTGCCCAGTTAAGTATAGTGTCCTTTTAAAAGATGCTATATTTGAATTAAATAAACTGGGGAAGTATAACGTTTACCCCTTCCCCTTCCCCACAGCCTTAGGAATCCTAGCTTTTGTCTCCTGAACTTGTCTAGTACCCTCAGTGACCCGGATTAGGGATTTTTCTATTTTTTTTGCTCATGTTTTAAATGTGTTTTGCTTTCTGGTTGTGGATTGTGGTAGCAATATATCTCTATCAATGAAATCTACTGTTTTTGCTCTTGTTCAATGTTTATCTTTCCTTGATAGTTTAAATATATTTTCTTGATTACTGATGATTAAACCATGATTGCACTTGCAGTTTCCCCAGTGGCCATGAGTACTTATTAAAATCTGGAACTCACACTTTGTTTGCAACTTTTCGATGATGCCAAAAGGGGGAAGAAATTTGTGCTTTACACGCATTCTGAATAAGTAATATTTATAACCTAATTAACCTGGTCCTTGATGATGAGTAAATTTTCAACACTTTGTTTTGATGGTTGAGCTGAGTTCTTACAGGATCCAAGTAAGTAAAGCACAGAGTTTGTCATCATCAAAAGGGGGAATTTGTTGGCCCAAGAACAGGTGAAGTTTTGAAGATTGACAAAAGAACTCAGACATGGACCAGGTCCATCTTGTAAAGCATAGTCATGATCAACCTGTACATGTGAGATGCACGTGAAGGAGATAAATCTAACTGATCAAGAAGCGATATCTCCTGATCTAATCGAAAAGGTTGCATATTGGATAAGGAGAGAAAGACTCCTTACATTAAGAGAACACAGTTTAGGAAGAAGATAGTGTTAGAGTTTGAGATCACTATGAACTCTTCTACGATAGAAGAGTAGCAATTGAATCCCAGTCAAACTTTGATTACTAACCTATTAAATGTCAGTATTGTTCTCTTTTACAGGGTATGCACATAAGCAGAAGTTAAACTTAAATTGAGAGCAAAAGAGCAAGGCGATTTTGCAAGCAATTTACGTGTGATTCGAATGTGCAATCTTGAAGCTACTTGAACGAGATAGAAGAACCAGTTCCAAGTGTCTATCTTTTATTCTAGTTCAATTGTAGTAGGTAATTTTACATTGTATCTTTCAGCTTTCATAGAAGCAATTGTATTAGGTACCTAGAGTGTTCAAGTTAGAGTTAACTTGAAGTTGTCGCAACAGTTGACGTTGTGTGCCACAACGGGATTAGAGTTAATCCTTAGGTTTACAAAGAGTTTTGTAAATGCTATTTTGGCTCAGTGATTTTAGTGGAAGTTTGGGAAAATCCTACTGAGTAGTAGGTCGTGGGTTTTTCACCTTTTGAGCCAGGTGTTTTCCACGTAAGAATCTCTGTGTTCTTTATTTTCTGTATTTATTATTCCGCAAACAACAGTAGTTGGAACACCTAGAAGAACCAGGTCCTTCTATAGTTCAGATAAGCGAAAATTGGGTACCACACAAATCACCCCCCTCTTGTGTGGTATGGACGTTTAGAACATCAATTTCCTTACTCCTCGAATCCCGAAGAATCAGATGCAACCAAGTCAACAGTCGAAGACTGGAACAGGTGATACTGATCGAGCATCTACCCAAACGAAAGGTATACCTGGGAACAGGGTTAACCCCCAAACTCAGAAAAACACTCATTCAATTTCTTATCGATAACATGGATTGTTTTTCTTGGTCCCATTTAGACATGACAGGGATCCCAGCGAAGATAACAACACACCGGTTAAACCTGGACCCCAGGTTCAAACCGGTGTAGCAAAAGAGAAAGGCCCCAGTCTGAGGTGAACATGCATTCGTAACGGATAAGGTAACTAAACTTCTTACAATAGGGTCCATTTGGGAGGTAAAATACCCCGAATGGTTAGCCAATGTAGTCATAGTCCCTAAAAAGGGGAACAAACTTAGAATGTGCGTAGATTACAAGGATTTAAACAAGGCATGTCCTAAAGACTCTTTTCCACTGCCTAAAATCGATCGCATGATCGATGCCACGGATGGCCACGAGATCCTTACCTTTCTCGACGCCTACTCCGGGTACAATCAAATTCAGATGAACCCGGAAGACCAGGAGAAGACCTCGTTTATCACCATGTATGGAACATACTTTTACAATGTAATGCCCTTCGGGCTAAAAAACACAGGAGCTACGTTCCAACGCCTAGTAAATAAGATATTCGAAGAACAAATAGGTAAGTCAACAGAAGTTTATATTGATGACATGCTAGTTAAGTCCCTACGCGCAGAGGACCATTTGACTCATTTGTAGGAAACATTCAAAATCTTGAGGAAGTACATCATGAAACTTAACCCCGAAAAATGTGCCTTCGGGGTCGGCTCGGGCAAATTTCTCGTCTTCATGGTATCAAATCGGAGAATCAAAATCAACCCCGATAAGATTAAGGCCATCGAAGATATCACCGTTGTCGACAGTGTGAAAGTCGTACAAAGGCTAACCGGACGGATTGCTGCCTTGGGCCGATTCATTTCGAGGTCATTAGATCAAAGCCACAGGTTCTTTTCCTTACTCAAAAAGAAAAATGATTTCGCATGGACCCCGAAATGTCAACAAACATTGGAGTAATTAAAGCGATACTTATCGAGCCCACCTCTGATCTACACTCCGAAGGCAGAAGAGAAGTTGTACTTATACTTGGTAGTGTTCGAAATAGCGGTAAGTGGTGTACTAGTTCGAGAAGAGCAAGGTACGCAGTTTCTTGTTTATTATGTAAGTCGGACTTTAGAAGATGCTGAAACTAGGTATCCACACTTAGAGAAATTGACACTTGCATTAATAAGCGCATCTAGAAAATTAAAGCCATATTCCAGTTTCACCCCATATGTGCGATAACCACTTATCCACTCTGAAATGTTTTGCACAAGTATGAGTTATCGGGCCGATTGGCCAAATGGGCTGTCGAACTTGGCGGGTACGATATCGAATATCAACCCCGAACGGCCATCAAGTATCAAATTTTAGCAGACTTCGTGGCCAATTTTACACCAACCCTCGTACCCGAAGTGGAAAAGGAACTTCTACTAAAATCTGGTACATCATCGGGGGTATAGACCCTCTTCACGGACGGTGCCTCGAATGTGAAAGGGTCCGGGCTTGGCATTCTTTTGAAGCCACCCACAGGTAACACTATTAGACAATCTATCAAAACTTCTAGGTTGACTAACAATGAGGCCGAGTATGAGGCCATGATTACAGGTCTCGAGCTAGCTAAAAGCTTGGGGGCAGAAGTTATTGAAGCCAAGTGCGATTCTTTATTGGTGGTGAACCTTCAAAGTTCGAGAGTATAGGATGCAAAGGTATTTAGACAAGCTACAGGTAACCTTGCACCGCTTCAAGGAGTGGACTCTAGACCATGTACCTCGAGAACAAAACAGTGAGGCCGATGCACTTGCAAACTTGAGGTCATTGGTCGAAGAAGATGATATTATCCCGGGGATTGTCGTCCAATTATCGAGATCTGTGGTCGAGGAGGGTCATGCCGAGATAAATTCTACAAGTTTGACTTGGGATTGGAGGAATAAGTATATTGAGTATTTAAAAAATGGAAAGCTCCAATAGGACCATAAAGAGCCAAGGGCTCTACAAACCAAGGCTGCTCGGTTCACATTGGATGAAGATGGAACGTTATAAAGAAGGACGTTCGATGGACCATTGGCAGTATGTTTAGGACCGGGGGACACCGATTATGTTTTATGAGAGATCCACAAGGGCACTTGTGGAAAACACTCTGGCGCTGAGTCTCTGATTCAAAAAATTGTTAGAGCAGGGTATTAGTGGGATAGCATGAAAAAAGACACTAAGGAGTTTGTTAGAAAATGTGATAAATGTCAAAAGTATGCACCGATGATTAATCAGCCCGGAGAGCAACTTCATTCAGTCATGTCCCCATGGCCTTTCATGAAATGGGGAATGGACATCGTCGGCCCTCTACCAACGGCCCCAGGTAAAGCTAAATTCATTTTATTTATGACTGACTACTTTTCTAAATAGGTGGAAGCACAGGCCTTCGAGAAGTCAGAGAAAAAGAAGTTATGGACTTCATTTGGGATCACATTGTGTGTGGATTTGGGATACCTGCCAAAATCGTATGCGACAACGGGAAGAAATTCATCGGCGACAAGGTAACAGAGTTCCTCGAAGCACATAAAATAAAATGGATCTTATCAACGCCGTATCACCCGAGCGGAAACGGACAGGCTGATTCGACAAACAAGACTATCATTCAAAACTTAAAGAAAAGGTTGAACAACGCTAAAGGGAAATGGAGAGAAGTTCTACTCGAGGTTCTTTGGGCATATCTAACGACATTGAAGTCCAGCACGGGGGCAACCCCGTTCTCTTTAGTATATGGCTCCGAGGCCTTAATTCAAGTCGAGGTCGGAGAACCCAGCGCCAGATTTCGACATGCATCGGAGGAATCAAATCACGAGGCTATGAATACTAGCCTCAAGCTATTATATGAAAAACGAGAAGCTGCACTTGTTCGGATGGCTGCACAGAAGCAAAGAATCGAGAGATATTATAATAATAGAGCCAACCTTCGCCACTTTGGAATTAGGGACTTAGTTCTAAGGAAAGTCACCCTCAATACTCGAGACCCAAATGAAGGGAAACTAGGCCCGAATAAGGAAGGACCATATCAAGTCATCGGAGTCATCGGTAAAAGGATCTTACAAACTTGGCACGATGGAAGGCGAACAATTGCCAAACAATTGGAATGTATCACTACTCAAACGATATTATTGCTGAGGTATGACCTTCTCCCTTTTGCCATTTGTATTTGACACTAACTTATTGCAGGTGTTCGATCGAAGACGTCGAAGAGAAACCTTCTACACAAAGACCTTAGGTTTTAAAGCACGCGTTGCACTCTTTTTTTCTTAGATCGGGTTTTATCCCAAATGGGTTTTTCCGGCGAGGTTTTTAAAGAGGCAACAACTATGTGCTACCTAAGGAGTATTCAACAGTATCCAGGGCTTCTTTTCGATCAACCTCAAATACTGGGGGGCATCATCCTCGGAGGTTATATTTTCGAGAAAAATACTTCACACCAAAGAGGGTCTCGATAGGAAAACTTTGTAATGGGCCAAACGGTCGGATGAACTGTGTCCATATAGAATAATCGAGTCCCGGTGGCAAAACATGTACGCATGTATAAATTATTCAAAGAAGCATTATTTCTATATCAAACACTTTATGTCTCAAAGAAATTTGCTACTATACGAGCTTCATACTTGTGATTCTGTAAGTAATGGCTCAAGGGTCAAAACGCATACACCTCGAATACTCAAGGACTGTCATCGACAGTCAACGCATTCGAGTTATCTAAACTCGGATTCATAAGACCTCAAAGAGGCACGCCTCGACGTAAAGGCCTAGGCCATCGTACTAGGGGACTGACATTTCGAACAAGATCAAAATGTTATGGGAAATAAGTACAAGAGGCACACCCGAAGGTTACGACCATATTAAAGGCTACAGCCGAATTAAAAATAGGCCTTCGAATTCTTTGAAAACTGGTTAATAAAGGCTACCCTCGGCAAAATAATCAAAGGGCTTCGATAAATTCAGCCCTCGAAAAACCATAAGAGGTATCAAATTATTCAAATAAAAACTTGTGCTAAGGCACAAAAGACAAAAGGGTTTCGATCGACACTAAACCCTCAAAAAACCCAATGGGTAAAAAATGCATGCCAAGGCATAAAGAAATTTTTACTAAGTCTTTTAAGCCGAAAAGGGGAAATAATAGCCATCTCTTAGAGCCCATAATGGCCCGATCTAAAAAAGCCTAAGGGCCAATATGGTTCGAGATCTTGTTCTCACCCGATCCGAATCCAAGGGTTCGATTATCCCGAGCCCAAATACGCAACAACTTGATTATGGCTCAGGGACTCATCATTATCCGGCACGAGCCCTTAAGGGTCTATGCCCCAAAGTTTGGACCTTATTCGAACTTGACCATGACAACTTCAAGGAAGCCATCCGAGATAAAATCTCGAACACACCGTTCAAAGAATGAAATTATTGCAAGAATTTTGTAAGGCAAGAAACATTGAGAAGACATTCAAGGAATTTTTTCTTTTATATACTTGAAAAGGATATGTACAAGAAACCGACAAGAGGTCTCACAAAATAAAAATACAAAAAAAAACTATCTATGCCCGGGGCCTGTTTCTCCCTCGGGAGCAGCTTCCTCTTCAGGCCCCTCTTCATTGTCAGATCTTCCTTGGTTGCCTTTGTTGCTCCAAAACACACACGCAAGTATACATGATCGACAAGTAATATAATGATAAGTTGAGTGTCGAACCCAAAGAGACTTGTGTAAACTACTCACGGAATTACTCAAATTGCTATTCAATCTAGCTAAAATCAAAATCCAATGATATGATTATATTATACTATGATTCTAAGTAAAACTAAATTATCAAGTAACGAATTGATTGTTGTGTATTCAGTAGAGACAAGTATTACAGGGTTGTGATCGATTCACCATTCGTATTGTGTTCTTATTAACTCTGCCCTTCATATAATTCACTCATGGTTGCTAATTAATCGATAAATGCTCTCATAGCCTTCTCCCGAAGTACAACTCACCTATTCTCAATAGATTAACACCTATATTCCTATAAAATCAATCTATTAAGAACGCATTAAGATTACGATATTTAATTAAGCACGGTGACTAGGTATATTCCTATCCTAACCACAAATCCGCTCCCCCTAAGGGTTAAGATCATGCTCTCTTCAATTCTTCTCTAATCTAAACACGGCTTTCCCAAGCATAACATAGATAGTAAATAGAACCTAACTGCTGGCCAGACAATTAAGCAATTAAACACAGAATTGAAGAAACAACCATTATATTGGTGAATTATAATCAAAGGTCAAGCTAATATCAAACAACAATATTCATGGCTAAATCACACCCCTAGAACAATGGGTGTTTAGCCACTCATACTCATGTTCATCACAATAGGGTTCAAATTCATCACAATAGCAAAAACAATGAGAAGAAAAGAAGAAACTGATGGTTAATCTCCTCCTTGCCTCTTGCCTCTCTATTTCTCCCTCTAGACTATGAAAACTGATAAATTAACCTTGGGCGAGCTTGACTTATATAGGTTAAGTGGTTTCTCTCCAGATTTTCAATCTTGCCCCTGAATAACTCTTTTCTGGACTGGGAAACGCGCGAGCTCGCGCGTGACTTCGCGCACCATTCTGCCTCAGCTCCCTAACACGCGCGACTTCGCGCATGAGCTCGCGCACTTGGCCATCATTTCTTCCATTTCTTTGTCTCGTCCTTGCGCGCACTCAGTCCGAGGGGTCTTCTTGCTCATAAATCATTCCAATAGCCTCTTGAAAGCATCACATAAGCTCCTCATCCTGCAATGTATACAATTCACAATTAGAGCCTATTTTTCATCAATTAACCATATTTGACATTGGAATATAATCAAGCGGAAGCATAAACAATAGCTAAAATCACTGTTTTAACCTATTATCAACACCCCACACTTAATTCATTGCTAGTCCTCGAGCAATCAAACTATACTCTCTAGAGATTCCTTCACTCAACCATTTCCCCTAACGCATTACACCCAGAACAATTTATATACATTACGCCTAGCAGTGAACAATCCTAGCCTCAAAGGTCCGACTTTCAAGTGCCATGCAATATTTCATACTTCCTCAACATACTCTACACAGAGGTCAAGACTTTCCTTTCCTCACGAATCACATGCCCTCACAAAAGAAGTCACATGCATGCAATTGGTACCATAGGCTTGCCCTTAATGTAAATCTCTACTAATGAGGCTCACTCGGTCTAAAATCAATTAGGACTTTTTCATGGTTGTAATGTGGGCTAAGGGGCGGAGGATATATTTAGGAATAGTGGTTCACCCTCCTAAGCACTTTAACACGCCACATAATCACTTTGAGCGCAAATTTTTCAATCCCTACTTCAATTTCACAACAATATCACCCAAAAATTTCTCCCTCTTTCTTTAAGCACTACTTTAATTTATACCCCACTAGCAAGAACAAGACAACAATTTATTCACTATATTTTCCTTCTTCTTTTTTTTTTCAATTTCCGCTAGTGGTGTATTATTTTACAAATATAAGTGCACCCATCTTTCTTTCATTGGTTCCACTCAAAAGCCACCCCACGCTAGTCCCTTCTTACTTCTTTTAGTGCTCATCTCACAATTAAAGTGCTTTAAGAGGAAAAAAGATCAAACATATCAAATAAGAACAAAAAGGATATAGGCTTGTAATGTGGGTGCCAAATAAAAGTCTATAGGCTCAAAAGGGTTAACTAGGGATATAATTTATCTATGGTAAGCAGTTAAGCTCAAAAAGATCAAAGAGGGCCTAAAATCATCTTTCAAACCGAGCATTACCTAAAATTTCGCTTCAACTCACATACCGGGCAAGTTCTAGACACAAGTACTCAACATGGACTACACAAAACCTCACCACACATGGCACATGACTCGTTTCAGATCAGCTCCTCAAGATACTCCATTACGAGCATTCAATTCAGTCAAACATACAGATTAAGACACTTTAGTGAGATTCAACAAACAAGACTAAGCGCTACACTCTAGGGTCTATTGTGTTCAGGTGTGTTAACGCTATGGGTTCTCTTTTGAATTTTCTAGCTCGTAGCCCATTAACCTAATCTACAAATAAAAAGTAAAAATAAAAACTACCTACACCTGGTTCAAGTTAAACCCTTGGAAAAGAACCGTGGTATAAAGAAAAACCAAGGGGAAGTTGCTACACTACCTAAAAAAAATCTTTTTGGTGTTTTTCTTAGACTAACTTCCCTCAAGAAAATCGTCTAATAGATCCGTCATCAGGAAGAGTCTACATATTTTCAATTTTATTTTTATTTTTTTTTCGACTTAGTCCCTCAAGAACCCCGTCAAAAGGGATCCGTCGTCGGGACGAGCCATTTATCTATTTTAACTAATGATTCCTACTTAATGCTAAACTAGCAAAATCAAACAACACAAAACAAAAACAACATTCAAATGATACATCTACAAACATACAACGAAGTACCCCCACCCCACACTTAAAGATAAAGACATGTCCTCATGGCTTAAAATTGAAAGAACAGTGAAGTAAGGGAACTTCCCTGAAGTCTCACTCCTGGTCGGAGACGGTGTCTGGGTTTACGTTGCATGCACGCCCTAGAGCTCGCAGCCAACCCATGAACTTCTTCTCCGACTTGGCTTGTCGGTCAGCCATCACGTCCACACGGATGCCCAAATCAGTCACTGAGGAGCGTAGCCCAGCTACCTCCTGCTCCAATGCTGTAAACCGGGACACCTTGGCAGTTCCTGAAGAGGACGCTGCTCCTGACGGTGCTGCAGCTGTTGCGCTGGGCGCATGTGCCTGCGTATCGCCCTCTAGGTTCATTTGTTCAGCCTCCTCGTCCTCCGATGCATCAGAGCCGCTCCACCTGCTGCTGCTTCTGGGATTGGCACCGTGGTGCTCTTTTCTGGTTGGATCTTGTGGCTTTTTCTGACCAGCCCATCCACATGAAGATTTTCGAGCGCCTGCACTTGCCTGCAAAGCTTAGTCACCAAAGAGGGGAAAAAGAACCCATACCTGAGTTGGGAGCTCCGGTCGTGGATCACCTTGGCCATATCGAAGGGAAGACCCTTGACGAAACACCAAATCAATGCAGCTCGGGGTCCATTCACCTCCATAGTATTTTTGGAGGGAATAAGGCGACTGTTAATCACATATAACCAGCTCTTCGCCTCTGGAGTTAAGACGGAGGAGTGGAACTTCTCACCGTGTTCCAGCCACTCCACCATCTTTCTTGGTGCGCAAATTTCATCAAAGAAGCGCTCCCACTTGGCGTCTGTTGGATTTTTGCCATACTCATAAAAGTCCGTATTATCAGGTAGAGGATCGGGCAACTGATATGCTGTGCGTATCGCCTCAATGGAGGCATCTACTGCCTTGCGGCGCACTGTGACCACATTGTCTATATGCTCTGGCAGATTAGCATAGAATTCTCTTACAACCATTACATTAGACTCCCTTGGCTCATCAATAAAGGTCTACAAACCCCGCGCCATCAACTCCGAATACATGTGGGGGCAGCGCTTCTTGACCGAACAGATGTCAATGCCCCTCTCCGGAATTGGCTTTTTAGCGGCTTTCTCCGTAAAGCGGGTCTAAGCCTCAGCTGAAACAAATTTGGTGCTGTCATAGGGGCATGCAGGGGCTGCCACTTGTGTCCTATATTTGCCAGCTTGGCGGCTTGATGATGGACCAGTGGCTTGGCGCTTTCGCGATGGTGCCATGATACCTGCAAAACGGGAACACATCAGCCCAGCCCAACAAAAATATTGTGACTTAATGCGGTTACTCAGACTTCACACGCAAAAGTAGTCACAACTATATAATCATGCTCATTGGGACCTTTCCTCAAACACCTTGTGGGCATTAGGCCTTCACAACGCCTTTGAAGATGTTTAGAACACGAACCACCCACATGTAGTCATCAACATCACAAATCAAGTGGGATTCCACCCCACACTTATCATACACCAACACCAAAACACATTGCACCAATTTCTACACAACATCTAAGTACAACTCCTACAATTAGCATAAGAATACAACAAACAAATCTGAAAAATAAAGAAAGAAAAAGAGAAGAAAGAACCTAGGGCTCATACTTGTGGTGAAGGAGAATGGGGAAGATGCTAGTGAACTTGAAGGGGTGGGGTCGTGGGCTGGTGTACTAGATTCAGGGCTGGGATCGTTTGGAGGAAGGGATGTTCGTTGGAGGAGGGATGAGGGATATGAGGGGTTTTTGTTTTGATTTTGTTTTGTGCGAATGGGAGAATGAGATGAGAGGGGGGGTTCGTGGGTTATGAGAAGGGGTGGGTTAATTTTAGTCTAAAGGTTAAACAAATAAAACAAAAATAAAAATAAGAAGAAAAACAAACAAAAAAACGCCGGAATTTTGACGGGCTCGCACGAACACTAGCGCTAACTCGCGCGTCCTTCGCGCGTTCCAGGCAGTGAGGTACGCGAACATATGCGCGAGCTCGCGCTTCCCTTCGCGAGCGATTGTGCTTCTCAGGCAGAATGTTTGCCCAGTTCGCGCGAACTCGCACGTCCTTCGCGCATTCCAGGCAGTATGTTTGCCCAGTTGTGCGAACTCTTGCGCGAACTCGCGCGTCCTTCCCGTGTTCCAGGCAGTATGTTTGCCCAGTTGCGCGAACTCTTGCGCAAACTTACGCGCGAACTCGCGCGTCTGGGCATTCGTTTTTTGTACTTTTTCCACCTGTATTGCTCTCGGTCGATGGTCTTTTCACCCGCCCTTCGTCACCTGTATTAGTTAGTATGCCAAATACAAAATCAAACACTACTACTATTGTTGGGTTGCCTCCCAACCAGCGCCTTATTTAACATCGCGGCACGACGTTTACAATAATTCAATGGGTTTCCTCCCATCTAGTGCCTGATTTAATGTCGCGGCACGACGCAGAGTCTCGCTTACTCATCGGCGAGTACAACCTTGGTCTTTTCACGATTAATCATTCCTCCCCAATAGTGCTTGACTCTATGCCCATTCACATCTTGTCCTTCCTCTGGCCTAGCACTGCCCCAATAGCAAGGTCACTCGCAACACACATAAGTTCAAATGGTAGAGACCAATCGGGTGCCACAATAATGGGGGCAGTCACCAGCTTCTTTTTAAGTTCCTCAAATGCGTTGAGGCAAGCATCATCAAAATTGAAAGTGACATCTTTTTCGAGCAGCCTGCACAAAGGAGTAGCAATTTTTGAAAAATCTTTAATAAAGTGCCGATAAAAACCCGCGTGTCCCAAGAAACTCCTGACACCCTTCACTGAGATAGGTGGAGGTAATTTTGCAACCGCCTCCACCTTCGCTTTATCACCTTCAATGCCGCTCCTAGATATTCTGTGACCAAGTACGATGCCTTCTTGTACCATAAAGTGGCACTTTTCCCAATTTAATACCAGATTTGTCTCTTCACAACGGGCCAGCACCTTGCTTAAATTCCTCAAGCAATCATCATAAGAAGACCCAAAAACTGAAAAATCATCCATAAACACTTCCACGAATTTTTCCACCATGTCGGTGAAAATAGCCATCATGTATCTCTGGAAGGTAGCAGGTGCATTACAAAGACCAAATGGCATTCGCTTGAAGGCAAAAGTGCCATAAGGACAAGTAAAAGTAGTCTTCTCCTGATCCTCTGGGCATATGACAATCTGATTGTATCCTGAATAACCATCGAGGAAGCAGTAATATTCATGCCCGGCTAACCTATCTAGCATTTGATCGATGGATGGGAGTGGGAAGTGGTCCTTGCGAGTTGCCTTATTGAGCCTTCTATAATCAATGCAGACTCTCCAGCCCGTAACAGTGCGAGTGGGGATTAGCTCGTTCTTCTCGTTCTCAACTACAGTTATTCCTCCCTTTTTGGGCACACATTGAATCGGGCTTACCCAGTTGCTATCAGAAATAGGAAAAATGATACCTGCATCGAGCAACTTGATTACCTACTTTTTCACCACCTCTTTCATAATGGGATTTAATCTCCTTTGCTGCTCTACACTAGGGCGGTGTCCATCATCTAGAAAGATTTTATGCATGCAAAACGATGGACTAATACCCTTGATTTCAATTATAGTCCACCCAATAGCCCTTTTATGCTCGCGGAGGACCCTGAGCAATTTTTCTTCTTGAGTGCTGGTCAAGCTGGATGAAATAATCACAGGCAGTGTCTCTGAGTTCCCCAAATAAGCATAGCGCAGATGCGCTGGAAGTGGCTTGAGTTCTAGCTTTGTAGCTTCTTCAATAGATGGCCTGGGGAGGGTCAGAGTGACAGGCCTGTCCAATTCTTCAAATTTTCTAACCCCATGTACATAACAGCAGGACATATCCAGCACTTGCTCAATTTCTCCCATCCTTTCATCATCACCATGTTCTAAGTCCCCAATCAATACACGTTCAACAGGATCTGCAGGGCTCATATAAGGTACTAACGACGTGGCATCACCTTCTACCACAGAGATCATGGACAATTCTTCATAGTGGGCTGGTAACTTGAGTGCTCTATAAACGTTGAATACCTCCACTCGATCACCCACTCTCATCGTCATCTTTCCTTCACATACATCAATAATAGCTCGGCCCGTGGCTAAGAATGGACGCCCCAAAATAAATGGGACTTCCTGATCAGGCTCATAATCCAGGATGATGAAATCAGCTGGGAAGATAAAAGACCCCACTTGCACTAGCACATCTTCAATGACTCCCTCAGGATGAGCAAGGGAGCGGTCAGCTAACTGTAAGATAACTGTTGTTGGGCGTGGTTCACCCAACCCCAACTGTCTGAATATAAATAGCGGCATCAAATTGATGCTTGCTCCAAGGTCACATAGAGCTCTCCCAACAACATGTTTACCAATCGTGATTTGGATAGTGAAACTACCTGGATCCTTCAATTTCTGAGGTAACTTGCCTTGAATTCTGGAACTGCACTCCTCAGTGAGTGCCACAGTCTCGAACTCGGTCAACCTCTTTTTATTCGCCACAATGTCCTTGATGTACTTTGCATATTTGGGTACTTCTTGTAAGATGTCAACCAATAGAATATTAATTTGTACATGCTTCAAGATATCAAGAAACTTTTTATATGTGGCATTATCTCGCAATTTCTGCAGTCTTTGAGGGAATGGAGGTGGTGGCCTTGCAACCAATTGTGGGGATTGCTCAGCCACCGCCCCTCCAAATGGCTTCTCTGACTCCTTGGCTTTCTCTAATGTGGATTTTACAACGACTGGTATCTCATTAAAAGTCACCTGTTTCCACTTTTTAGATAGAACTTCCTCTAGTTGTCTCCCATTCCTCAACGATACGGCATTAAGGGCCGCCCTAGGATTGGCTTCAGTGTCACTTGGAAGAGCTCCAGCTGGTCTAGTGTTTTGAGCACTAGCAAGTTGTCCCATTTGACGCTCCAAATTTCTTACTGTTGTGGCGAGGGCTTGTTGTTCAGCCATCATCTTTTTAAACATGTCTTCAAGGTGACCTGTAGGACTCGCTTGTTGTTCAACCTGAGGTGGTCTATATTGCTGTTGAGGAGCTTGAGGCCTGTATTGATTCTGAGTGCCCTGGTTTCCACTCCAAGAGAAGTTTGGGTGGTTCCTCCAGTTGGGATTGTAAGTGTTCCCATTTTGGTTTGTGTGGCCCCTATTTTAATTACCCACAAAGCAGACAGACTCTGGGTTTGCAGGGCATATATCGCTCGTGTGACCCTCTCCACATATTTCACAAAAAAGTTGAACCTGTTGTACCGGTTGTGCTTGTTGCTTGTTGATACTCAAGTTCATCTGGTTGACTTGATTGGCCAGTGTAGCAATCTGCACTGATAATGCTGAGACGACATCTAACTCAAGAACCCCTGCAGATTTTTGCACTATGTGTCTGCCCATCTCTCCTTGCCAATCCGGATTGCTCTTGGAAAATTTGTTCAACAAAGCATATATCTCGTCAAAGTATTCTTGACCCCCAGCTGCAGCATCTACCTCGATCTTAGTTTCAGAATGTAGCCCTTCTATGAAAGTGTGAGCTAACACTTCATTCGTCTGATTGTGATGAGGACAGTCTCTGAGTAGCCCCTTGAACCTTTCCCAAGCTGAGTACAACGATTCACCTGCTTTCTGTTTGAAGGCCACTATTTCACTTCTGATCTTTGCAGTTTTGCCTGAAGGAAAGAACCTTGCCAGAAATTTTCTTGCCAAATCATTCCATGATGTAATGGAGTTAGCTGGTTCTGCCTTTTGCCATCGCTTAGCCTCACCCAACAGAGAGAATGGAAAAAGTGTGAGTCTCACATAATCTGGAGTGAACCCGTTAGTGATATAAGTATCACTAATCTCCAAGAAGTTCAGAATATGCTGTTGCGGATCCTCATGTGGAAGACCCATAAATTGCCCGTTTGCATGAAGCAGCTGGATCATACTCTGTTTCAGCTCAAAGTGCCCGGTGATCCTGGGCTTCACGATACTGGAGGTGCATTAGCAATGCTGGCACCTCCTGAACAGCCATGGGTTGCTCCTCTGCCATGTCCACAGGAAATCGAACAAGTGGCTGAATATTATTCGTGTCCCTTGCTTCCCTTAACCTCCTGTGAAATGTTCTCTCAGGTTCAGGATCAAAGCCTTGAAGTCGGTCCTGGCTTCTGACCCTACGCATTTAATCAAAGTTCCTAAGATCTGAGCAACAATCAAGTAACGTTAGACTAGACAAAATAAGCAATTAAAGCAAAAACTAGCAAGTAGCTAATATTCAAGTCCCCGGCAACGGTGCCAAAAACTTGTTGCTCCAAAACGCACACGCAAGTATACGTGGTCGACAAGTAATATAATGATAAGTTGAGTGTCGAACCCACAAAGGCTTGTGTAAACTACTCACGGAATTACTCAAATTGCTATTCAATCTAGGTAAAATCAAAATCCAATGATATGATTATATTATACTATGATTCTAAGTAAAACTAAATTATCAAGTAACGAATTGATTGTTGTGTATTCAGTAGAGACAAGTGTTCCAGGGTTGTGATCGATTCACCATTCATATTGTGTTCTTATTAACTCTCCCCTTCATATAATTCACTCATGGTTGCTAATTAATCGATAAATGCTCTCATAGCCTTCTCCCTAAGTACAACTCACCTATTCTCAATAGATTAACGCCTATATTCCTATGAAATCAATCTATTAAGAACGCATTAAGATTATGATATTTAATTAAGCACGGTGACTAGGTATATTCCTATCCTAACCACAAATCCGCTCCCCCTAAGGGTTAAGATCATGCTCTCTTCAATTCTTCTCTAATCTAAACACGGCTTTCCCAAGCATAGCATAGATAGTAAATAGAACCTAACTGCTGGCCAGACAATTAAGCAATTAAACACAGAATTGAAGAAACAACCATATATTGGTGAATTATAATCAAGGTCAACCTAATATCAAACAACAATATTCATGGCTAAATCACAACCCCAGAACAATGGGTGTTTAGCCACTCATACTCATGTTCATCACAATAGGGTTCAAATTCATCACAATTAGCAAAAACAACGAGAAGAAAAGAAGAAACTGATGGTTAAATCTCCTCCTTGCCTCTTGCCTCTCTATTTCTCCCTCTAGACTATGAAAAACTTGATAAATTAACCTGGGCGAGCTTGACTTTATATAGGTTAAGTGGGTTTCTCTCCAGATTTCCAATTTTGCCCCTGAATAACTCTTTTCCGGACTGGGAAACGCGCGAGCTCGCGCGTGACTTCGCGCACCATTCTGCCTCAGCTCCCTAACACGCGCGACTTTGCGCATCTGCTTGCGCACCTGGGCCATCATTTCTTCCATTTCTTTGTCTCGTCCTTACGCGCACTCAGCTTCGAGGGGTCGTTCTTGCTCATAAATTATTCCAATAGCCTCTTGAAAGCATCACATAAGCTCCTCATCCTACAATGCATACAATTCAAAATTAGAGCCTATTTTTCATCAATTAACCATATTATGACATTGGAATATAATCAAGCGGAACCATAAACAATAGCTAAATCACCTAGATTTAACCTATTATCAGCCTTCATCATCATCGTCGGAGAAGGAGGAGACGAGAAATCTGGCATCAGCCTGGAGCGCCTTTGCTTGAGCTATCTCTTCAATAAGGTCGAAACCTCGAGCGTGGATTTCTTCGAGGGTCTCTCTCCGGGATTGGCACTTGGCCAAATCATTACTCCGTTTCTTCCTGTCGGAGGCTTCCCTTAGCTTCATTTGAGCAGCCTCAGCATCCCTTAAGTACACGGCAACAGTTTTATGAGTCGTGACCTTCGTCTTCTCGACCTCAGCCCTGGCCTCTGCAAGCTTGACCTCAGCCTCTGCAAGCTTGACCTTAGCCTCTGCAAGCTTGACCTCGATTTCGTCGATCCTTTTGGCCTAGGCCAAACTTTTCTCCTTAGCACCTCGGAGTTGGGTCTCAGCCGATGCTAGTTTGGCTAAAGCAACCTCTTTCTCCACAGCAAGGCGGTCCATATTCTCCTTCCACCGGTTGGAGTCGGCCTTGACCTGATCGACCTCTCCTCGAAGCAGCTCGATCCTATCCAGTTTTTGTTGCAGCTGAGACACTGAAGTATTAGCCTCCACAGTTGGGTCGAGTAGACCATACTCTTTCAAAATGACAGTTACCTGCTTGTCTAGCTCGACCTCATTTTTACGGCCTTGGCCAGGTCTGCCCGAAGGTTTTTGAGCTCCTTCTCCTTTTGACTGCAAAGGAGCTTCAGGGCCTTCCCTTCATCCGAGGTCTTCTGGAGCTCGGCCTGGCATTGGCTTAGGTCGGCCCTGAACCTGGTGAAAGCCTAAACAGAAAAGGAAATCAATTAGGGAAAAGAGAGAAGAAGAAAAATGAAATTGCAACGATAGAAATCAATGCTTACTTGAGAGAAAAGGCGTTGAGCCTTTTCAAAGAGAGTAGCTGCGTCGTTGAGGTCAGCGGGATCATCGACCCCGGTAAAGCAATCCCAAAAAGGATCTTCTTCACTGGTGACTCCGCTTAAGTCGGGCATGTGCAGCGCTCGAGCCTATCTTATGGCCTTCTTAGAATAAGCCGGTAGAGGAGGAGAGTGACTTCTTGTCACGGCCCCGAGCAAATCACTTGGGCGCTCTGTTCTGCTCTGGGGATTTTGGAACCTGTCCCCTTTGGTGTGTTTGTTGATGGTCGAGGAACAATCTCGACCTCGGGTGATTCACAGGTTTTGTCCGCGTCTTTCTTCAGAGCCTCCTCACCACGAGGCAGGTTCTACGGTTCGGAGGGCTTGGCAGCTTCGGCTGGTTTCCTGGCTCGGGTCACCAGCGCCAATTCTTCACCCTCGTCTTCTTCTTCATTGTTCAGCTGGTGGACTGAGTCTATGTCCATGTGGATGAGATTCCTCCTGCGTCTTCGAGTAAGACCCCTTCCATCTTGAGGGTCTTCGGGCTTCGAAACCCTTTTTCTCTTATTATCTTTCCCCGATTTCGGAATCGGGGACTCGGTCTCCTCACCGGGCGGGGCTGGCCTCATTTCAGAGACATCTCCGATGCCTACATGAATGAAAACTAGGTATGAGAAAAGTAACGTATCCAGTAAAGGGGAAAGCATCAAAAACTTGCGAGAAGAACTTACCGTGGTGTTGGCTTCCCATCTGTCCCTCGCCAAATCACGCCATCGGCGTTCGTCATACGAGGAGGTCTCACCTAGTTTACGGACCAAGTCTTCGAGGTTGTCGATCGCATGGGGCATCCAAGAAACCGCTGAAAAAAAGGTAAAGGCATCACACAATGCGAAAAGGGAATACAAAAAGCTACTGGGAAAAACATCACTTACGATCGGCCACTTCTCTAGGAACGGCATTTTCTCCTCTAGGATGATGTCATAGGTCCTCACTCGCACGAACCGGCTCTCCAGCTCCGGTCCTTATCCTCGTCATTGCTAGCAAAGAAGGCCTTGGTCGACCGACGTTGGAGCTTGATCAACCCTCGAAAAATTTGAGGCCGATACAATCGGATAAGGTGATCGAGGGTGAACTCTAGCCCCTCGGCCTTGCTGGAGAAATAGTGAAGCATGATCACTATACGCCAGAAAGAGGGGTGGATCTGACCGAGGGTCACCTGATATCTCTTGCAGAAATCGATCACGATTGGATCGAGGGGGCCCAACGTGAAGGGGTAAGTGTAAACACTTAGGAACCCCTCCATATGGGTGGTGATGCTCTCCTCGGGGGCGGGGATCTGTACCACGACCTCGTCCCTCCAGCCAGAGTCCTTCCTCATGACCTTAAGGTGTTTCTCCGTTATCGAGCAAATATACCTCGATACATGCTCTCATCGGCCAGGAATTGCGGGAGGATTTTCAACTTTGAAGTCTTGCTTTATGACACAGGGGCCGGGAATAATCTTGTAAAGGGCCGACGCTTTATCACAGGCCAGCCGGGAAGAGGAGGAGGAAGCTTTCTCCTTTTGAGGAACTCTTTTGGAGGTTTTTGCCATTGATTTGGGTTAGAGGAAGCGGAAATAGGCGGAGCTTGATATCTTTCGGCACTAAAAGGGCGAGAGTAACAGGTAATGAGAGAGGAAGATAAAGAGGGGGAGAGATAAGGGAAGTTTGAAGGTGGTTTGAAGATGGAAGTAAAGTTTTTTATTCGAATTTGGGCCTTGTATTTATAGGCAAGCGGTGACGGTTCGACAGCGCTAGTGGCCGACCACCACTGGTGAAGCATTTAATGTTTTGGGGAAGCTAACCGACGGGACGTTTAGGTTACTTCGAGCGCCTATGTCACGGGGATGACATCATCATCAGGGACTCCGGAAAATCGAGGCTCAAGTCGTTTCTATCATTTTATTCTAAGAAACGCGGGGACTATCTGTATACGTCGAAATCAGGTGTGCCCGATTTCGTAGGCTCGAGGGGTCGCTTCTAGAATAAGTTCAAAATGGACCAGGCTCGAGTCCGATGACGGAGTACAAGACTTGAAGATCGAAGTGCTCGATGAACACCGAGGCCAAGTATGACCAACCTCGAGATAATATTGTTATGGTTTTATAACAGAAAGAGCAAGATTCCCACAGTCGCCCTAAGATCATGGCGTAAATTCCAGAACAGATTTGTACTAGGAGGTTAGACAGTTGTATAATAAGATTCCCTACTATAATTAGAAGTGTACCTTATTTAGGATTCCCCTACTATATAAATGGGATCCCAATCATTTGTAACGCATCAATCATTGACAAGAGAATATACATACATCACTTTCTTGCTTACTTTTCATCTGAATTGCCTTATTGTTTTATTGTTCTGACTAACCTACGTCGAGGCTGCCATAGCTCGAGGTCGAGACTTGCTTACACACGGGTTTGACTTACTTTACTCTTTAATTTATACACTTGATTCCTTGCTTATCAGTTAGTATTGAATTAAATCACATATCTTTAAAATATATATATATATATATATATATATATATATATATATATATTATAAAAGCATGAATAAAATATCGGTTTACAAAAATAACCTTATAATATTAAGCGTAATAACACACAATAAAATGACATAACCGGAATTCTAGACATTTGTAATCCTATTAGTTTTAGGACATAATATTACAAGTTAGGAATCCTACATGATTACCTTTAGGAATCCTATTACTACATGCTAGCATGAAAACCTAATACCTTTAGGAACACGTTAGGTTTTAGTATAAGTACTTTCGGGATAGAGTTTTTAGTCATGCAATTCTATTACTTTTAGGATATACTTCTTAAAAATTTCTATTACCAATTTAATTAGAAAATTTATTACAATGTGCTATTACTAATTTAATTTGAGAATATATTATATTGTCCAAATTATTTAGAAAAAAGAGAGCCTATATTATTATAAAAGCACGAATACAATATTGATAGACCAAAATAGTCCTAAAATATTAAATAGAAAAACTCATAGGGAAAGAACATAACTAAAATAACCTATTTTTTTTTAACTACAAGACCTTCTATATTAATTTTTTAATATTTAATAGTTTAAAATTAATAAATTATGTCTATTAAATTCTTATTAAAAGTATGTAGGAAGGTTTAATAAAATCATTTCATAAGAATCCTCCATATTGGTTGTACATTGCCATTCCATAATATCTAATACCAAGAGAAAATAAAAGTAATATTAGATGGACTGCATAAAGCGTTAAAATTGAGAAAAATATCCCCATAATATATGTTTATATTATATTTGAATTATTTTCCTACTCAAATAATATATTTTTTAATCAATTTTTCGTGTAATATTGAAAAATATACCCAATTATTAAACAACAACTAAGAAAATATTTAAAAATATAAAGTGTGAGAAAGAGAAAGAAAAATGGTTGGTAAGAGTCAAATACTACTAATGATTCTGCAAACATAATAATATAAAAGTGAAATGTCAGATCGATCATTTTACTCTTTGAAAAGATAATTTATGGTGGATAAATTTATAACTAAGATTAAATCTTCAAAACAAGATATGAACTAATATTAAGAATCTAATCAACATAAAATAAATTATTTTTTGTGTTAAGACCAAATAATTAAATCTTTCAATTAATTATTTAGCAAGAGAATCCAATTCAATTATTTTTTAAATTCATCATATGAGTAAAATTATTTTTCCAGTTAAGAAAAATCTTAGGTTACATAAATTTATTCCATAAATAGAGCGTTAGACATTTAAAATATTAGAGCACAAAGTAAAAAATGTTATTATAGTATTTATAATCAAACGGCCATACAAGTGTCTATTGAAGCACTATCAAAGCTAAATCATGAATAGGAACAAGCTTTCAAAACTATATTATAAAAAGCCAACTCTTATAGCGAGATTATCCTTTGTAGATGTCTCTGGCTAAATCGAAATAATATTTCTATGTCATGCATTATTTGCAAATGTCAAATTCAAGAGGCATGATACTGTTAGCAATAATAACAAATGGTGTACCAACAATGATATTATTGTTAGGCCACTCACCTTGGATTTGATATACCTTTTCAAACAACCGAAATAACCATCACAAATATATCAAAGCAGAGCAATGGTGCTAAACTTATAAGGAAAGCAAAACTGATAATATGGGATAAAGCGCTTACTAAGTGTCAAATGATCGAAACAATCGCCCGATGTTCTGGAGATATTTTTAATATAAATGAACTGTTTGGTGAAAAATTATTGGTTTGGAAGGTGATTTCTGTCGAGTACTATCAATAGTTACCAAATTGATGGAAGTAGAGACTGTAAAAACTAGCTTGCCAGAATTATACTTATGGCCTCAAATGAAAAAGATTCAACTGACAAGAAATATAAAGTAAGAACATATCCATTATTCAGTAACTTCTTGCTTCGTGTCAGAAACGAAGAATAGCGTCTATTAAAAGAGATTTGGTTCTTCTAGAACACTTGGTTATCAATCTTAATTGTAATAGTAGTGCATTTAATAAGGAAAATATTTGTATCAATCGATTGAAACGCAATTTGTGCAAATTGCATGATAGAAATTAAAAAGCCATCTTAGCTAGCAGAATTGAATATGTTGATCAATTAAATAAAAGGTTGATGGCGAAATTTATGGTGAAAAATAAGACATTAGTTTTTGACTCAACAGAATATGATACAAACAATTACTACCCTGAAGAATATTTAAATACTCTAATACCAAATGGCCTTCTACCACACAGGTTTGTTGTCAAGTTTATTTTTTCTTATGTATGTTAATGTCACCATATATGTAATAGACTAAGTTAAAGTTGATCTTCCATTGCATATAGATTGATTTTGAAGAATACTATGCCCGTCATGCTACTGAAAAACTTAGATCCGCTGAATAGCTTATGTAATTGCACATAGATGGTCTATAGAAATTTTGACAATAACGTCATACGTGCAAAAATTATGATACTGGTTAATGTGTTTCTAATTATATTTTTATCCCCGAATTCAAATTCCGTCTTCCGAAACTAAAGAATATCCTTCTGAATTTGTGTGAAAATAATTTTCAGTACGTTTATGTTTTGCAATTATAATAAATAAAGCACAAGGAAAAACATCCTAAATATTGGACTATATTTATCGCAATATGTTTTCTAGCACGAACAACTATATGTTGCACTTTCAAGAGGAATATCAATATCGACAACAAGAGTTATGGTTATGGTAGAGCAACCAAAGCATTAGAAGGAAACATAAACAAAAAAAAATCATCTACAAAGTAGTCTTTGATAAGATACCATCAAATTAAATACTTTAAACTATAATACGTAATTATCTAACTAACATGACTAAATTGATCATTTGCGTAAGTTCTGATGATGTCCTTTTATTTTGAATTCACGTATTATACTAATGTAATAATATTTTTTGGCTTTCAAATGATTTAAAGGGTTAAACCATCATGTGCCATTATTAACGTGCAACGCACGTTCGTATATAGTAGTGTATATATATGTTTTTATGGTACGGTAAAATTTATAAGGTAAAAAGGTAAGGATTTTTTGCAGTAAAAATATTTTTTGTGATTAAAGTCTTATGTTGTAAAATCCTACTCGGTACTCTCTCTCTCTTATTCTGTAAACTTATATTGTTACAGTATTATCAAAATTATGAACTGAAATTACCCCTTCTATACGTTTTTTTTTAATTCTTTACTCTGTTCATCTCTTCTTCCCAACCTTTTAAAGAAAAAAAATTTTCTTAACTCTTTTTTCTTTAACCTCACCCTGGCCACGGTTAACGTATATACCCATTCTTGGGTAATTTGAGGTTTAACTTAACCGGTTTCTCCTAGGAATTTATAGGTTAATCCATCAAAATTGTTAAGAAATTGGAAAGATAACCATATAGTAAGAGTGATGTCTGGTTATTTACAAACTAATAATTGAGGAATAGAAAACATAAAGCTATACATAATAACATAAAATTGTTAAAACATGGGTAATATCCAGAAACATAATTTAGATAAAATAAGTAACTTACATGTTTACAGGAGAGAGATTTTCCTTTCGGGAAACCCGAAAAAAGTTTACTGGACTTGGGAATTAAAAACTTGCACACATAAGCATAAGGATTTATTTATTTTACAAGCTTGAAGTAGGAACTACTAAGGCATACATAAGGAAATATTTCACAAAGGTATAATACAAGGCGTTGGAGAATGGTGGGTGATGAAGGAAAGTGTTTGGGTGGCTTGGCTTTCTTGAGAGTGTTCTTTCTTGTACTTGTGTCTTTCTCTTGTTCTTTCTTCCCCTTTTATAGCTATGTTTTTGAAGCGGATTTGAAAATGGACTTCAAACATTTCCAGAAATCTTTCTTGTCTAGCCTTGTAGGGTACTTCATTGGGCCCCATCTTCACATGGGTTGAGCAGAGATTCCCTTAGTGCTTGTAACTATTTCTTCCACTCAAAAATTTAACTTGTCTTGTAGCTTTTCTTTTTATCACATCTTCTTTTCTTTATGTCATGTCTTCTTTTCTTTTTGTCACTTCTTCTTTTTCAATTGTCTCCCGCATTATTGCTCTTGATTTTCCTTGTCTTTGTTTCTCTGAGGCCTTGCTGCTTTTTACGTGTCTAAGTTATGTAGAGCTATTGAATCAAAACTCATTCCTGAATCATCTTCGTATGGATCTTGAGCATCTTCGTAATTTAGGCGGTTTTCATCTTCGTAATTATCCTCTTCTCCTGAGCTTTGAGACTTTTCTGGACTTGGATAAGACTGGGATTTTTAATTATATGTTTGTCTTGTTTTTCTTTTTCTTGAAAGAAATTTTCTAATGGCTGTTTAATTATGTCGTCTGTTTTCTCATTTTTTTTTCTTTTTAGAAATTATACCCTTCCTTTTTAGTGCTTCTCCCTGTGTTAGTGTTCTAGGTAGTCTACGTCTTGATGAACCTTCATCTTCACTTTTTGGCAAAGTGACAGCCATAAACGGATTTGATGTGTCTTTACCGGTCACTATTTGAACCGGACTAGCTGTATCATTATCCGATACAGTAGATTTTGCTGCATTCATTGGGGAATGCACACCCTTCTCATCCATTTTTTTTTGAGATGGAGAACTCTGTTTTGGACTACTCATCTCTGTGTCTTGTTGAGAAATAACTTGAGTCTGGGATTGTGCCAATTCAAATTTTAATGCATGTACTCTCTGTTCTAGTACCTTCACTTGCTCCATAAGTTTTGTTTTTTCGTGTGCCAGGATCTCATTCTTCTGGTTTATTCGTTTGAAGGCTTCGGTCATTGATGAGCAATGGTCACAAAATATTATCTTATTCTCTGATACCAAGAGAAAATTAAGTCTTAATTATAAATTTATGTCTTTTGGTCTTTATTAAGATTATAATCTTCTTCTTAGATGGTATGATTGATGATATGATAATATTAAAATTATCAGATGCAGTTATTTTCTGTACATGTCTGAACAAATTCTATTATTTTGTTCTAGGTATATAAAATGTATAGCTAAATCTATTATCGAATAAAATCCGGTTTCTATGTCTAGCTTAAATTCTTCTAAACTTGAGGTAAGGCTTCTAGCAAATATTTCTGAATTATTATTGTTACCTAAATTAATAGGCATTAAAAATTTTCTTTTTTGTTTTTATGGTACGGTAAATTTTATAAGGTAAAAAGGTAAGGATTTTTTGCAGTAAAAATATTTTTTGTGATTAAAGTCTTATGTTGTAAAATCCTACTCGGTACTCTCTCTCTCTTATTCTGTAAACTTATATTGTTACAGTATTATCAAAATTATGAACTGAAATTACGCCTTCTATACTTTTTTTTTAATTCTTCACTCTGTTCATCTCTTCTTCCCAACCTTTTAAAGAAATAATCTTTTCTTAACTCTTTTTTCTTTAACCTCACCCTGGCCTCGGTTAACGTATATACCCATTCTTGGGTAATTTGAGGTTTAACTTAACCGGTTTCTCCTAAGAATTTATAGGTTAATCCATCAAAATTGTTAAGAAATTGGAAAGATAACCATATACTAAGAGTGATGTCTAGTTATTTACAAACTAATAATTGAGGAATAGAAAACATAAAGCTATACATAATAACATAAAACTGTAAAAACAGGGGTAATATCCAGAAACATAATTTAGATAAAATAATTAACTTACATGTTTACAGGAGAGATTTCCCTTTCGGGAAACCCGAGAAAAGTTTACTGGACTTGGAAATTAAAAACTTGCACACATAAGCATAAGGATTTATTTATTTTACAGGCTTGAAGCAGGAACTACTAAGGTATACATAAGGAAATATTTTACAAAGGTATAGTAGAAGGTGTTGGAGAATGGTAGGTTATAAGGAGAGTGTTTGGGTGGCTTCTATATATATCACCTTTATCCCATGACCAAACGGCTGTATCTTTACACAAGATCAGACTTCTCTTCTTTTCTTCTTGCTCTTTTGTCTTTTACCAGTAGCTTTGGCTTCCTTCATTCAAGTCTGTCCCAGTGACCTTTCTATTTTTTACCCTTATCTTTTCTACTATACATAAAGTGCTAGCTAGCTTCAGCCTGTAACTAGGGTAAATTCATCTGATTTTTACTTCCTTTGTTTGCTCACTTTCTCTTTGAGTCTGAAGAAAGATTAGATTCTACTTTCTGTCTCAATGCAGATTTTTCACGTGAATGACTCCTGGTTTCCATAATCACCAATCAGTTTTACTTTTTACCTCCATATATATCATATTTAATGTACCCTTATGTGGTCTTATGTCTTGAGGAGCATGTATATACGGACAACAACCTTTAGAGTTTTTTATGAGCCGATCGAGGGTCTACGGGAACAACTTTTTTGTCTTTTCTTAAAAGTATAGGTAAGGTTTGCGTACACTCTATCTTCCTTATACCTGACTTGTAAAATTACACTGAATATGTTATTCTTGTAATTTTTAAAGTTTTAGTTTACTTTTTTTTTTTTTTTGTCACTTCATTCTCTTTGTCCGAAGGAGGATAATTCTTGGCTTCTTTTGTATTTGACTCAAACTCAACCCATTTCTTTTCTTTATTTTGGGCTTTTAAATATTTATAAGTAGTATATTTTATAAACCCACTTACGGAAAAATATTTCTTTCATTTGATAAGATTTTACACGTCCATTAAAAAATTATTAATAAAAGAATAGTTACTAATTTACCCTTTATTCTTTAATCTTTGTGTATTTACGTGTGTCTATTTACGTGCCTCTTAATTCTTAGAACAATTAATGCAAAACGATAAAGTTGAAAAAAGTTAATTAATTCTCTCTTGATTTTATAAAATAACAAGTGATTTGGGACCAACTATTTAGTACACATGATAACTGAATAGGAACGGAGAGAGTATTACTTCTTTCATTTTATGTAAATCTATTTGATAATACGGAGTTTAAAAAAATAATTACTTTATAAACTTGTAGTCTTAAGCATATAGAAATATTAGTGTTGCTATAAACTTGGTATAAACACTACAAGTAATTAGTTTTGTCGTGGGACGGAGCTACTTTGTTCAAGAAGAGTCAATTGACACCGATTCATAAAAAAATTATATTGTGTATATATATCAAATTTTTTTATATATGCACATATACTATATGTTGAATTCCTTTTATTTTTTGTGTGTATTTTATAATATTTTGACACCCTTTAATAAAAATCTAGTTTCGCCTCTAATTTGTAATTAATATCTCCTATTCGGTTAAGAATCGGGTTCTCAATACAGTCTTTCTCCTATATACGTTGTTTGGTTCAGAAAACCTGTTCAAGACATATATGAAAAATAATGATGGTTGAATTGAATAGTTTTAAAAGCTAGCTCTTAAACATGTCTTAGCAATAGGACTGTCAGAAGACCCAAAAGCTCCTCTACAATTCCACAAACCGAAAAATATCAAAAGATATTCCTACTAATTAAATATAATACAAATAATGTTCTCAACATAATTTTTTCTCACAAACTAATTCGAACATATATAAGTTTTTTTTTTCTTCAAATGTTTTCCACCAACTAGTTCTTCACAATTATCTCTCTTTTTTTCTTTCTTTTCCTGTTCTTCTACTTTTTTTCATAAATAATACATTTCACTGCAGCTGCCTCACGCAGATTAAAAAACCTCACACTAATTGATATGTAAGGCTAAATAATGAATATTAACTACCAACAAAGGATGTGGTGCAGCCGATGTAGCTGCTTTTCTCTTAACCAGATCCTAAATGAATCCCTTAACCATTCACACTTCCTACTGAATGGCTATGCAACACGAATCTGGATATAGTCGAGCTACAATGCTGGTGATTGAAAACAAAAAAAATGAATATTACCTAGAATTGCCCCAATGCCCCACGTCTCTCCTATGACTTATGTAGGGTTAACGTAATTTTCCATTATATCACACTTGTTTTTGTTTTTGTTTTTTTTCAATTTCATCTTCTTTTCTGTTGCTTAAAAATGTTCAAGTGACTTATTTTTATAAAAATTTTATGTTAAAGTAGAAATATATACAACATACTTGTAAGATTTTGGAGTACTAATACAAGTGTAAGAATCTTTATACAAATGCATCTTCTTAATTTATGGTGGTAATAATATTCGCGTGTGAGAGAGTCAAAGGTTAGAGCTTTCTCGGAATAATTAAGGTTTAGATGCTCCACGAGAATGACATAAAGCAATTTGCCCCCCTTGTCTCCAATTACTGCATAAACCTTGACTTCATTATTGGAATATGTTGGATATTTCTGAGACAACCAGAATGGAACACTTTTGGTGCCACTATCCGTTTCATTATTTTATCACTATTGCTAACAGTGTTATCATAATTAGCGAGCTATGCTTCAGATGCAAAAATGTCTCACATTTATTATTTCCAAAATGCATCTCCTGCTATGTCTGCTTGTTATGTTAATGGTTTTTCATGCGTTTTGTGTATATAGTACATTTATTTGTTACACTATAGGAAATTCATTCTTTTAGAATATGATGTAAGGCAAAACAAGAACATATATATTTCGCGCGTTGACCGAAGCATCAAAAAAGAAAGAAACTGGTAGGGTAATGCATAAGTATATTAATATTTTTAAGAAGATCTTCGATAAACTCTTTTATGCCTCATGAGAATCTTGTGTGAAAGCATGTTAAAGTCGGTAGCCATGTAAGCCCAAGTTATAGATAACTGAAGGCCCTTCTGATGATGAGCTTTGATGCCAGGAAAGCAGTTGAGAGTTGTATAGAAAAGAGGCGACATTTTTAAGAATTTTGACATTAATTGTCAAATCCATTCCAGTTTGTGCTAACAACTTCTTTGATAAACTCATTCTGGATTTTTGACATGTTTGCAGGCTGAAAGAAAACAGGAGACTCTCCATTCTTTAAATTTTGACCGGCTATTTATCTTTGTACTTGGCTATGCAACAATTCCATAGGAGAAAACATTCTATTTCTCTATTCCAGAATTACAGCAATGACTGTTGCTAGACGGACTGGCAATTCTCCTTGTAACCAAGATTTTGTTATTACTCCTTCGTAAGATTTGATCAAAACATCAGAGATATCTTAGCCGTATATTGATGTTTCGTTTGATTTTGAAGTTACAAATACTATTCTACATTTATGTATTCCAGCATCTTTACTCCTGGGGCAGAAAATTGGGTGAAGCACTGGCCACAGTAATGTGAGTAACTTAAACATCTACATCTCCGGATGCATAGAAGGCCAACTCCAGTTGATACAAACCAAAACAAATAAAATGCAATAAACAGGAACGATGTGAATGTTCCTACAATGACATCAGAGTACCTCATTATTACCCTCAGGGATTGCCCGAAATGATGATATATGAACATCGAAGAGTTCTAATTTTCTCGTCTCCTTTTCTAGTATATTTAAAACTGAGTAGTTGAAGGCTTTCAACAAAACAGAAGATTGAAGAAGCGCACAAATGATGAATGTCAAAAGTAAGGCATCCACATCAAAATGTCATATCACAATCCAAAAGATAGTTACCTGGCGATTAGAGTATAATTTAGTAGTAAAGCCTAAATGTCAATGTGTCAACTGCAGCATCATGTTTCGACTACTTTACATCTGATTCCAAGTCCACTGGGGTAGAGAAAAAGTCTCCTGCAAGTAGCAAAACTAACGTTCCCGTGATGCAAGAGTTGGAGACTGATAGTATTTATCCCAGAAAGCTTGTATTTTAAGGGCGATCAAGCTCACCACTAGAACTTGTAAATCTTGGTTGATTTCTCAGTTTCCAGAGTCGTGCTACCGGCAGTAGACGCGCCAAATTGGATAGTTGAATGAGTTGGCCTGAAGTTCTTCAGATCATTGTACTGACAGGGCTTAAGTACGTGCTTAGCTCCAGCTGTTAATTTAATGGTCCCAGATCTTGGACTGCAGTCATATTTGAGAGTATCTTCACTGTTAAAAGATCCAAGACCTGCATCAGGTGTTCCACTTCGGCCACTCTCGATACTCTTTGCCATGCCTTTAACTGAACCTGATTCCAATGCTTGTCTGCAGCTGAAACGACCTTCAAAATTAGAAAGCCTATTTAATGGTGAAACTGCAGAAGGATCTTCTTGAAACATCAAGTTAGGGATCTTTGTTGCATTTGTACAATTGTCTGATGCAGATAGCGGCCTCTTTTTGCCCTCTCTATTGTAACCAGTTTCTCTAAGACAAGGAGTAGATGTGATCTTCTCTTTCAACTTCATCATGTCACCATGTCTTTTCTTTGTGCCAGCATTTGCTCTGGAGCCTATTTGGAGTGGCATAGGGGGGTAGTTAGCCAAAGATGGTGAAGCAACTGGATTCTCCAATGCAGGGCGCTGAGTGAGAGAACAGAAGCGCTCAGATGCAACATATACCGAATGGTCAATTTGATGGTTATCCCCAGAAATGCTGCAGTAATGATGGTTCCTGTCAGATGTAGAATACAATTCATGAAAATCCATTAGTCTTCTCTTTTCTTTTGCATCTGAAAACCATGGGGTGCTTTCTGAAGATAACTCAGACCAGGGTGACCGGAAATTTGTTTCAGAATCTGGCCGCAAGAAAGGAGAATTGATGGTGCAGTTTGAACTGTTCAGAACAACAGAGCTCGATCCCCCATTCTGACTGGAGTAATGATGAACCGCTGTTGGTCCAGGCGCATAGGGGCTGATTGTGAAAGATTTATATCCACCTGTAAAAGGGTCCTCAAAGTTTGGTTTATGATTATAAACAGTGAAAGGGCTTTGTTTGATTGCACCTAAATGATTATGCTGCACTGAATCAATTTGATGGCTGTAGTCAGGGGAGCAAACCCAAGGCCGTGGAATGGCTTGATTGATTCTGATACTAGGAGAGCAAGCGACCGGACCTTTCAGTGTCCCCAGCACAGGATGCACAGTAAGCTTTTGTTGATCATGATTTGTAACCACTGAATTGTAGTTGTAGTTATCTGCAGAAAAATTCTCGGCAATGATCTGCTTATCTGTCCAAATCCTTTTATCCTGTGGTACATGAAAATCTCTTTTACCAACTGTAAATTCTTTTCCCATCAGACGCATTTTCGAGGGAGTGACAAGCAGTGATACATGGTCAGAATTCCCATATTGCTGACTCCTGGTGGTTTCAAGTTGCTTGGCCTGATCATCTTGCTTGCTCCCATGGTTAGACAAATTACTAAC
Source organism: Nicotiana attenuata (assembly GCF_001879085.1). NCBI lineage: Eukaryota > Viridiplantae > Streptophyta > Magnoliopsida > Solanales > Solanaceae > Nicotiana > Nicotiana attenuata. Next base: position 30,685,136 of record NC_031997.1, read on the forward strand.
GTGGCGGTCTAACTCAAAAGGAGTAATAGACTGCTCATTTTCCTTACGCGGATCCAACTCAACATTTGTTCTTCCAGCATCATAGTCATAGATACCTAACCTTGAAGGCACTGGAAAAGTAGGGTTCCACTGCATTGAATCATCTATAAAGGACAATTTTAGCTGGTCTTTTGGTGGTGCTCGTTTATCCCGACCTCTAGCATCAGGGAGATTATCCATGCATTTTGAGAGTGCAACGTCGGTTACGGCTAATCCTCTGGAAGAACCCACAATTCCCCTTGAGCTTGGCAGTTGAGTCAACTTTCTTTCACCGTTTGAGTTCAAATTGATCAATTCCCCTTGAGAGTTGAGGGGCAAGCCAACATGATTTTCTTCAATTCCCTTCTCTCCATACATGGATACTCTTTGCTTCCAATCTGGTAAAGAACATATTTTGCACATTAAGCCCTGAGGAGAAATTTGAGGGAATGGTTGATATTGCATGATATGACCACTGCAACTTCCTGTAATGGTTTGTGGCAGCAAAATAGGCTTCCTGTTCAGAATTTCATAAGCTGATGACTGTTGAGGATATGCCTTCACAGAATGCATGGAGCAAATCCCAGCTAGTTCGTGGAGAGAACCTTTTAACTGCTCATGTGATCTCTCATTAGCACCACAAGCATTAATTAGACTTCCATCTATTTGGGCCTTCTTTTGGTGGTTATATATCTGTTGAGGCATGTGCAGAGTCCCAGGATTACAGAGATACTGTGAACCATGTGATGCCACCCCGTAGCCTCTCCTGAACAATTTTAAATTACCATTTCCCTCAGCAACTTGATTGAAAATGTCACAGCATTCAAATGAATCATCTTTAGTACCGATATTTTGCCTAAGTAAACCAGGCTCATCAGCTGTACTACACACAACGGACAACTGCTTTGGAGATCCAGGTCGAACACCAACCTCATTTTCTGTTTTTCTCGGAATATGTTTGTTTGTTCCTTTCTCCTCTACGAGGGATACAACTTCTCCTCTCTCTGCAAAACAGTCTTATACAACGAAAGCAGCAACCAGGTCAGACTACAGACTACGAAAAAATCCGAATATCTGAAGACAATAACAGAAGATGCTTTTACTATTTCGCCAAAGAATCGTTTCCTTACCTGAGAAGGGGACATGTTTGTCGCCTTGCTGATTGCTGCAAAAATTTACATCCCTGGGACCACTTAAAATGCCACCTGTCGAGTTCTCCATAGGAAATCGCTTAGTCCTTTTCTTGAGATTGCTACCAACTGGAATCAACGTCTTTTGGTGCTTTGCGGAGAACTTGGAATCAGTTAGGCCTTGGGTCATCTTTTCTGAAACTAGATGCTTCCTTTGTGCTTTCTTTCCGTAGGTAGGAGTATAATCTGCCATGTCATTCCCACAATTCTTACTATGTTGTGGACAACTAGGTTTTGGAAAAGAATTGGGCACTTTGAGCTTGTCAAATTTCTCCTGCAAGCAAATTCAGACAACCATATATAGTAACATAAAGCCGCTCCTGAGAATTTATTGCTTTTTAATTCAAACAGTGATCAGCCTCAGGTTTCATACAAGAAAAATGTTTTGAGGGATAATTAGCTACTTCCCAACCAAACAATAAAGCAATAAAGCAATCCAGTAATCCAGTGACATTAAGCAGAATGTCTTGGACAATGATTTGCTGCAATTAGCATCAACTCTTGCCGGGTTAATGTATTTGAATTAATCATATATTCATTCTTATGCAGAGAGTTTCATATTTAAAGTGGTTTCTTCCTGCATCAATAGTAGCTTGAAGCTATAGTTTAAGAGAAGCGGGGCACTCGATCAATATCCTTTTTCTCATTTACCACACATTCTTCCCAGAAAGAGAAAACAAATAAAAAATTGAAAGCTCTACAAACATTGAACACAGAAGAAATTATGGAAATAGAAAAGGAAAAAGTGAAAGAAAGCAGTTATGTTCTCGTAGAAGCACACTAATTCATCCCTCAATGCAGTTCTTGGAAAAAGGCATCTCTATTCACCAGTTTTCCATGTGAATACTAATTCATATTATCACTCAGACAACTCCAGAAAAGATGTAATAAAGTGATCATTCTAATTACCCTATAGAAACAGCAAGCGAAATACCATAAAACAAACTTCTAAATTAAAGTTTCAAAAGGAGGTGGTTTACATCAAAAACTTTAAAACAAACAGCAAATTAAAGGTTTACATAAATGTGTTAGAGTACAAATCTCAACTCTTGCAATGATATACAGCAAAACTATGAGGAGCATACTTCCGGAAGAAAATTCAGACTATAGCTATACTGCAAAATTTATACTAGTATTATAATTTCTGAAGGTAATGATAAACATTACCTGGAAGAAGTTTGGAATTTCCTAGTTCTTAATTAAATTACATCTTATTTGAGGGAGTTTATTCAAAGCCTGATAATTTTCTGCTCAGATATCATGACTAAATCACTGACGAAAATCCATCAAATTTTTAATTTTGATGAATTATCAAATTAAACGCAAAAATTAAATCAAACAAATTACAAATAGTTCTTCCATTCCTGGAGCATTAAATTAATTATACAAGGCTATTAGTTGCTGTACTTGGAGTCAAAAAAGTAAACCCCTCAACTAGAATTATGCTGGGACATGATCATTCACCTTATTGTATGCAACCAACCAAGAAAAGTGTAAATTGCCCCTTGTCACAGATATCAAATGCGCAAAACAAATGTCGACTAAACAGCAGTCATCTGGAAAAACTCCCCTTTTCTGCAATTAGTCCTTTAGATATCCAAATGTACGGCTTAATTGAGGTTTCCTCTAGCAAGTAATCCAACAATTTAGATGCAACAACTCAATTTCTACCATAAAATATGGGATTCTGAGCAATACTAAACGCTGAATGTGATGACAAGCACCTTTAGTTTTACATCTCAGTATTCTGAAGAAACAGCATAAGCCATTAACAATCCAAAATCACCAAACTGTTAAAATTCCATCGCTTTCTTCCGCACAAACAAATAAAAAGCTATGGCTCCATATTCAGATGTATGCGAATTATTCAACAGTAATTTCAAGCAACAAGGGGGTAAAGAGACTAGTTTTATCGGAATAGTTTATTGTTTAAAGGTACTGAACTAACAAATTAGATTTTTACCAACCCAAAATCTAAGTAACTGTACTCACCACCGTTATTTTATGCACAAAATTTTACATCAACATCTCAAATTATCGAGCATCGGATACATTTCAAGTTACAACTTATGAAATTACCTCAAAAAATAACAGCAAATGAATGAAATAAGAAGTATATATTGTACCTTCTTTCGGATTAGTAGATCCAGGCAACTACTATTCCCTTTCTTCTTTTGCTTAAACCTCTTATTATCCTTCTTTATTATTCCCTTATTCACCTCCTTCAACTTGCTCACAATTGTTTTCTCCTTCTTCTTCGTCTTCTTCTTTGTATTTTTCTTCTTAGTTTTACTATTTCTGATAGCAGAAACATTCCGATCAGAAGACTCAACTCTTTCAATATCACAATCATCGTCGTCATCATAATAATCACCGTCGTCCATTCTCTCCACTTGCGGAGCCACAGCAAAAATGTCAGTAATAGACCTTTTCTTCTGAACCCTTGCTTTTCCTTTAATAGCCTTTGTTTTTCTGGCCGTTCGAATTCTCGTCACTGGAATAACATCAGAATCCACATTATCATCTGATAATTCCAGTACATCAAGCCACCAGCTGAATTTCTTCACGGCAATTGGAGGTAACATAGCTCTCACATGAACTTCCTTGGTTGATTCATCGAACGGCCAGCATTTCACCACGTCCACACTCCTCATTTTTGCAGTATACTCCCTATTTTAACCCAAACCAGACATTTTATACAATAAATACATCGAAATATGGAACCGCATCATTATTTAAGTAAAAAATTCAACAAAATCTTACTCACCTGATGGAGAAACCATCTATCGACACCGCCATCTTTTACGCTACCTGAAAACAACATAGAAATCATCCACAAACATAGAAAAATCAACAATTACGAATAAACAGTTTTAGAGAGAGAAAGCTAGTAGAAGTAGCAGTACCTTAGCTTTAACTAGAGAGAGAAAGTAAAACACACACTAACAACAACTACTACTACTACTAGCTAGTCCAGTAAATGCTACAAACAAAGAAATACAAAGTAGGCAAACGGAGCTCCAGTAACAATATTCCATGGAAAGGAAGAGATTTTTCAGTTGAGTGATGAGGATTTGGAGCTGGGTTTTTTTTTTTTTTGGTAGAGAGAGAAAGTAGGGAAAGAAGAGAGAGATTGTGTAAGAGTGAGGAATGGCACTTTATGCGTGTATTCTATTATTTCCCGCTCGAAAAGTGTGAGAAGTAGGGAGTAGGAGGTAGGGGGGAGAAGGTGTCAATTTATCCTATTTTCAGCTCTGTCTATACTTTTAAGTGGGATAGCGACAGATGAGTGCTCAACCGAGCGTATAAAAGTAAAGTAAATTTAGAGAATAAACTATAGTAGAGTAGGAGTATTGCATATTTTTCTCAGTTTCGACTTTTTCATTTTGATTGTAATGTGGTTTTTGTAAGTGTTATACAGTTGGAGTGTAGGACAACTCACTCGTGTACTCAAAATGAGGGTTTTCAGAAACAAAGATTCGATGTTTAGGGACAGAAACACCACGCGCGGATTGCAGTTTCCTGCTTCACGACCTTCCACTTCATACTAATCCTAGCACAAACTAATTTATTCTTCAAAATTATTACTCTCTTCCTTTCATGCACCGTTTGTCCATAAAAAAAAAAAAAAAAAAAAAAATTCAAAAAAAAAAAAAAATCAAAAATGTGTTTGTCCATAAAATTCTGCAAGTTTTTAAAAAAAAATCGAAAATGAGTTTTTCAAAAATTAAAACGTAAAAGTTCTGATGATGGCTCGTTTTCTCTCGGTGCACTTTAACTAACGTGTGATGGCTATGGGGAAGAGGGTGCGTGTTCCATATCATAAGGATCTATTGGAGAAGGAAACAACAGCTATGTACAATCAAAATCGAGGACAACGAGCTCAAAGCAGCCAATTGACAAAACCTTGGTGAACAGAAAGCAATGCAACACTAATTCCGATAGGAGAATCAGAGAAGGCAGGCAAATTGAAAGCAATTCAATAATGGAGTGAGATAGTACAACCAGAAAATAAGCAACAAAGTCATTCGAGTAGTGGGAATAAGTCCTAGGCTGATCAGGTGGAGGAGGAACTTGGGCAACCAACCAAACAGAGCTCGATTTGGGAGAATTTTGACATCTCAAAACTATCGAATGCTAGTTTCAAACTTGAGTATATAGCTCCTAAAGTGCAAGATGAGTCACCAATTGTTGATATTGAGTTAGAAGACATTGCATCTGAAATTGAATATTGGAAGAGTGTCGTGGTATGCTATGTGTTGGGAGCTCATCCCCCATTTCCATTACTCAATTGGTATATACAAAGGATATAGGCTAAACATGGTATCAATAAAATTTCAATGCTAAAAAATAGAATTGTACTACTGATGTTTGATACAAAATTGGGGGGAAATGAAGAAATTCAGGGAAGAATCTATCACTTTGACTATAAGCCATTCATTGTCAAAGCTTGGTGACAAAACATGGAGTTTACGAGAGTAGAATTATACACTGCGTCAATTTGGATAAAGTTGCCTGGACTAAATTCCAAGTATTTGAGTCAAAAAAGCCTAAGCAAGATAGGTAGTCTGATTGGAAAGCCATTGATGGTAGACCAAAATACAGAGAAGAAGATATGGCTCAATTTTGCTCGATTACTAGTTAGAGGTGGGAATGGATACAGTATTACCAGACTATATTCTGTTTAAAAATGAAAAAGGATCAATGGTAGAACAGAAGGTGATCTATGACTGGAAGCCAACATTATGTAAATTATGTAATAAATATGGTCACTCAGAATAAGAATGTAGAAAGAAGAGGGGGCCAAAAATAGATAAGCAAGAAGAAAAGACAGTACAAGAAGGAATGGGGACTGATAAACCAAACTCTGAAGATCCAAAGAAGAAGCAGCAGATTCAAAAAAGTAGTGAGGGATAAAAGGAACTTCCCCTGAAAGAGAAAATACAAGAACATGCAAACTCTGTATGGATAACACCATCAAGAGGGCATGCAGAAAGGATCCAGAACAAGCAGACACAACAGGTGACAAGTAGCAATACCTTTCAGGTTCTCCACGGGATTAAACTAGATTGTTATACGATAGCTAATGTAGGAGACAATGTGGGAGGCCAACCATTCCTCAATCAGGGAATGGCTAATATGCTCTGCTGAAATATTAGAGGGCTCAATGCCCCAAATAAGTAAAGGGAGGTCAAGTCTCTTTGCAATGTTGAAAAAGTTAATCTACTAGGATTGTTGGAAACAAAAATAAAAAAGTAACAAGTTCGAGAAAATAGCTAGTAGTATGTTCCGTGTATGGAATAACATAAACAACTTGGGAGATCATTACAATGGCAGAATCTGGATAAGTTGGAGGCCAGACTACTATAATATTCAACCCAAGATGAGCACAACTCAAGTAATTACATGTGAGGTAACATACATTCCTATGCAATTGAGGTTTATGTTATCAGTAGTGTATGCACATAATATTAGAGAGGAGAGGAAGGAATTATGGGAAGCACTAGAGCAACATAGCTCAACATGCCAGCAACCTTGGTTAATCTTAGGAGATTTCAATTCTGTTTTTAATGCTGAAAATAGAATGGGGGATCCAGTGGTAGAAGTTGTGGATTTTCATAATTATGTGGATACATGTGGTGTAATTGAGCTTCCTCAACAAGGACAAAAGCACACTTGGAATGATAGATGTATAGAATCTTCTTCATATTAGATTTGATGTTCATTAATGAAGTCTGGCTAAATATTATGCATGCATGTAGAGCAACCTTCCTAACTGAAGGTATCAGTGATCATTGCCAGCTAAAGTGATGTTAAATGGGAGTAACTTCATAAGGAGGACAGCTTTCTATTATAGCAATGTTTGGGCACAACACTCCTTATTTCTTGCTAAGGTCGGGGAAGTATGGGATGCACAAATTGATAGTTGCAGAATGTATCAAATAGTGCAAAAATTAAAACAGTTAAAAAAGGAAGTTGAAAGAGTTGAATAACTAGCATAGTGATGGAAGCAGATAATGATAAGGTATCACTGAAGCAAGCTCAGGCATTATTGCAACTTGATCCTTTAAATGCACAACTCCGGGAGGATGAGAAGATTAAATTCCAAAAGTTCAAGCAATCTTCATACTTAGCAGAGATGTTTTTACAACAAAAGAGTAAAACTACTTGGATAAAGCTTGGAGATGATAACACTAAGTACTTTTTCTCAGTTACAAAACATAAAATGCTGCAGCAGGCAATCACTCAGATGAAGGATCAACATGGAAACTGGCAGACTGAACAAGAAGCTATTGCTAATATATTTGTGGAGTATTACACTGATCTACTATGAAGAATGCAGTATGATATATTGAAAACTTTCACTGGCATTCTCAACAATGGGCCAACCTTATCAGTGGAACAACAAATTTATCTAATCAAGCCTTACTCTGAAATGAAAGTGAAGCAAGCTATGTTTAAAATTGATAGCAATAAGAGCCCGGGGACAGATCGCTATGGAAGTGGCTTTTTCAAATCAGCATGGGACATTGTAGGGAAGGACATCAAAGAGGCAGTATAGACATTCCTCAATAATGGAAGGTCATTGAGGCAAATCAACACTACCAATATTGCACTGATCCTAAAGGTAAAGGTTCCTGAAAGTGCCAGCCAATACAGACCCATTGCTTGTTGTAATATCCTGTACAAATGTATTTCCAAATTACTCTGTAGTAGGCTGAAGGTTGTTGTCAATGCAATCGTGGCGGAGAATCAATCAGCATTTGTGCAAGGGAGATCTATCGTTCATAATGTACTTATATTCCATGACTTGTTGAGGCACTACAATAGACAGAAATCACCTAGATGCTTGATGAAGATTGACCTAAGTAAAGCTTACGATATGGTTAGTTGGGAGTTTGTTGAAGAAGCACTCAAAGGGTATGTGTTTCCTGCCAAGTTCATTAGTTTGATTATGATTTGTGTTACATCTCCTAGGTATACAATAAGAGTTAATGGTGAAGGTTATGGCTTCTTTGAAGGACAAAGAGGTTTGAGACAGGGGAATCCAATGTCCCCCTTGCTATTTGTCCTAGTCATGGAGTACCTTTAAAGAACATTGAAATACATGAGTGAATTGCCAGACCTCAAATTCCATCCCATGTGTAAACAACTAAAGCTAACACACTTGATATTTGCAGACGACCTGATGATCTTTTTCAAAGGATCTCCTTCACCAATAGCAAGAGTAATGGAAGCCTTGTCTCATTTTAGTAAGGTTACATGACTGGTGGAAAATTTGGATAAGTCCAATATCTTTCTAGCTGGAGTGGATGATCAAATGAAGGAAGCTTTAGTGCAACAAACTGGATTCATGTTAGGTGCATTTCCTATAAGATATTTGGGCTTACCTTTACCATTAAGGAAGTGGAATAAGATGAAATGTCACCAGCTTATTGAGGAGATAACAAACAGAATCAGTACAAGTTACTCCAAGCAATTGTCCTATGCTGGGATGCTACAGGTAGTTACATTAGTCTTATTTTCACCATACAGCTTCTGGGGAGCAGCTGTCATACTTCCACAAAGTGTTCTAAAAGGGTGGACAAGAAATGTAGGGAGTACTTATGGGGCAACACTGAAGGCAAAAGGAAAATATCACATATAGCTTGGGATAAAACCTGTTGTCCAAAGAAGTTATGTGGGTTGAATATCAAAGGGAGTAGGCTTTGGGATATTGCCTCTGTTGAAAAATTATTCTGGCAACAAGCAAATAGGAAAGATTCATTGTGGTTGGAATGGGTGCATGGGATTTATATAAGGAGTAATACTGATATTTGGAGTCACCAACCTCACAATAATTGTAGTTGGTATTGGAAGAAGATCACCTTATTAAAATGGTGATGCAAAATTGGTACCAGCAAGGGAACTACATCCTAGGGCCTCAGGGGACTTACTCCATCTCTAGCAGTTACAATAAGTTGTTAGGGCCACGAAGAAGAATGAGGAATGCTAAACTAATTTTGAGCTCCATTCAACAACCAAACCACAGGTTTATAACCTGGTTGGTTGTGTAGGACAGATTACTAATGAAAGAAAGGTCGAAGAGATTACAGATTCATTTTGAACATGATCAATGATGTCTGTGTGATCAAAAGATGGAGGAATCATCTCGACATCTCTTTGTAGAATGTAGCTGGATAGGAAAACTTAAAGCAGAATTAGCACACTGGACAGGAATCCAAATCCCTGAAGGTGATGTGAAGCAGACTTTTGATAGAATAAAGAATCGATGTTGGCAGCAATTCAAAAAAGAGATTGTAGCAGCTATATGGAGTGCAGGAATATACCATACTTGGAAAGCTAGGAACTGGAAATTGTTTAGGGGACACGCTTCAAATATAGACATGATAGTGGTATAGATCAAGAAGGAATTTATAGATAGAATAGAACAAATTAGGATGTCTAAGAGAGCACAATGTTGTAGGGGATTGATTCAGGAAATTCTTGTATAGTTAGCTAATATTGGAGGCCTACATCACATAGTAACCTTCATGGAAGGTGACTATGGGATTTAGGTGCTCTTTAGGTGTATTGGAGTTTGTTGTTAATGGTAATATTTACATTGTACCAAAAAATGTTCAAAATTTTCAAATTATTTTTTCCTACTCACAAAACTTCAACTTTTTTCCACGTGAAATGCATATACAAATATAATTTTAAATTTTAAATACTATTTATCAACTTAACTCCAATACTACTTTTTTCAAAAATTATAATTTTTATGTCCAAACGCCTACCCGATTTATCTGGGTGCTATTTCTTTTTCCTTTTTTTCTATAATAACGATAAAATATTATCATAACAAATAAAATTAATAGGCCACCTTCTACATACCAAATACACAAGACCTTACGCAAAAACTAATTACACAACTAATGTATAAAAGCCTCACAGCTATGGGCTCTCTTAGAGCTCTTAAGTATATGTACTCTCTCTTTAATCTCTATTTTATGTGAAAAGGGGTGGATGTAAACTTGTAAGGAACCAAAGATTATTGTCAAGTCTTATTGTCAAAGAACAAAGACGTCCTCCCAAAGTGGATGGATGGCTTCCTTTATTGTTGTCGGGGAGCTCTTAATCTTGTGAACTCTAGTTAGTTATGGTAGTTATGATAGTTAGTGTGTCAATTAGTTAGTTAGTCGGTTACTGCCAGCTCATAAGTTAATGATTAGTGTTAGTTAGGCTTGTATAAATACTGTCATGTATCTTCAGAAAAGTAGTAGAGAATCATTTTGCAATGCCTGCTTCCTCTTCATTTCTGTGCTCTAGAAGCATCTGCCATTAGCGCAGTGCAGAGCTACTGTGAATCTGCTCGGTGTGAGAGCAAATTTTAGCATGGTATCAGAGCAGGTACAAGTTAATTAGATTCTCTGTCATTGATCGATCCTTCGACATCAATTCCAATTTCTCTGAAGATTGCTAAAGTGTGAGAATCAGTTATGGCGGAATCAACAATTTCGTACACACATCCATTATATCTAGGTACAGCAGATACTCCAGGCGTAGTTCTAATACCTGTGAAACTTACAGGATCTGAGAATTACGGGATACGGAGTAAGACGATGAAGATCGCACTGCTTGGGAAGAGAAAGCTAGGCTTTGTGAATGGAACTTGTACAAATAAATCATGTACTGCTGAGCTGCAAGAGAAATGGGAGACTTGTAATGCTATTGTCCTCTCATGGCTCATGAACACAGTATCCCCAGAACTCTTATGTGGAATTGCATATGCTTCAAATGGTCATCTCGTGTGGGAAGACTTGAGCGACAGATTTGATAAGGTGAATCGCATGAGAATCTTTTAGCTTCATCGAGCCATTGCCACTCTCGCACAAGGTACAGATTTTGTTTCATGTTATTTCACAAAATTGAAGGATTTATGGATTCAGTATGATGCTATGGTACCTAAGGCCAATTTAAGGGATTATGTTGATCATTTAGAGCAGCAGAGATTGCTGCAATTCCTTAGTGAATTAAACAATTCTTATGATCAAGCTAGAAGACAGATCCTTATGAAGTCGAATGTGCCTTCTATCAATCAAGCTTATGCGATGGTGATCGAAGATGAATCTAGACAATGTCTTGGTACGGGTGCACTAATTGATAAGAATGAACCAGTAACTATGCAAGTTGGTCGTAATCAAAGCTATAAGGGAAAGAAAACTTTTGTGCAATGTGAACACTGTGGTTACAAAGGGCATAGCAAATAAAATTTCTATAAGCTCATTGAATATCCTGAAGACTTTAAGGGAAACAAGAGGTTCAATCAGCTCAATACTGGACAGTTTAGTCGTGGAAATGGTGGTGCAAATGGACAATTTGGTCGAGGAATTCCACAGTTTAATGTTGTTAATAATGTTTCTAGCAATGCAATTGCTCAATACTCTTCTAGATGTGACTTGCAGGATGTTTTTGCTGGAAAAGGACCATTCTTCAGAGAGGAACAGTACAAAAAGATTCTAGCATTATTGAACAAGGAACTAGCTGACAATCAAAATAACATGGAAAGTCAAAGCAATATGGCAGGTATTACAACTTGTTTCATGTCTAAAGATATTAATAGTGAATGGATTGTGGACTCAGGTGCCACACATCATATAGTTGCATCTATGGATTTATTAACAAATGATAACACTAAGAAAGAATCTAAGGACACAGTACACTTGCCTACTGGAGATAAGATCCCTATTTCTCATATAGGCCATGCATATCTATTTGGTATTGAGGTTATAAAAGGTGTCTTGTATGTACAAGACTTCAAATTTAATCTCTTATCAGTGTCCAAACTCACAAGAGAAATGAGGTGTTCAGTGAGTTTTTCCCCTGACTTTGTCCTCTTCCAGGATCTTTATAGTGGCAAGGTGAAGGAGATTGGTAAGGAGACGGGTGGTTTATACATTGTCAAAGGTAGCAGTAATAATAGCAGTAGAAGTTGTAATGTAGCAGCATCAATTGCAGTGAGTGAGGACTGCAGGTTGTGGCATCAAAGGCTTGGCCATCCTTCAGCTTCTACTATGAAGAGTATGAATTGGTTAGGAAGCATTGTAAATAATGATATCCTGAATAGTTGCCCTGTGTGTCCCTTAGCTAAACAAACTAGATTGTTGTTCCCTACTAGTGCTTCTAGGGCAATATCTCCTTTTGATCTAGTTCACATGGATTTATGGGACCTTTATAAAACACCTACCTATGACAAGAAGTATTATTTTCTTACTGTTGTGGATGACTTTAGTAGGTTTACTTGGATTCATTTACTGCAACTCAAATCTGAAATAATTGTTGCAATTAAAAACTTCCTGTTAATGGTGAGAAACCAGTTTAGAGTAATGGTAAAAGTGTTAAGATCAGACAATGGCACATAGTTCTTTAACTCACAAAGCAATGATCTGTTACAAGGTTTTGGAATATTACACCAAAGCAGTTGTGTTCACACTCCACAACAAAATGGAATTGTGGAGAGAAAACACAGGCACATCTTAGATGTAGCAAGGGCACTGAGATTTCAATCAAAAATACCAATTAGATATTAGGGAATCTGTGTAACTACTGCAGTATACCTGATGAACAGGTTACCCTCATCAGCTATTAAAGGAAAAAGTCCTTATGAGATGCTATATACAAGGCCTCCATCCTTAACTCACCTGAGAGTGATAGGGTGCTTGTGCTTTGCTTCAGCTGTTCCCAAAGGAGATAAGTTTGCTGCAAGAGCAAAGGCATCAGTCTTGATGGGATATTCAGAAAGACAGAAGGGTTACATCTTGTTAGAACTTGTTACCAATCGAATATTTGTAAGTAGGGATGTGGTATTCAAGGAGTCTATGTTCCCTTTTGCAAAATAACAGGAGTCTCCCATCAGTCACAATCCTCATGTTGACTATTTGGATTCTGGCATACTTGATGTTATAATGCCATCTGCAGGAGTTACACGCAATTCACAAAACTTAGGCCAAGGTCTAGATATGGATCAAGGCTTCGTTGTGCATACAACTCACAATGCAGTTGTAGACAATGCAAAGGAAGACAATGAGTTGCAGGATAACTCATTATCTGAAGGTATCACTCCGGTCATACAGGAAGATGAACCTCATGCCCCTAATCAAGACATGACATCTGATACTGCACATATTCCACTGAGAAAATCCTCCAGGACCTCTATACAACCTATTTGGCTGAAAGATTATGTCACAACACAGAAGGGAACCAGTAAATCTCTCATCACTAACTACATATCCTATGACAAAGTCTGTAACGACCCGACCGGTGGTTTAGAGCTTTTGCACTTTGCTCGCCAGTTCTCGGGCATGACTTGCCCCGTGTAGCATATTATGACTTATGTAAATCGTTGGTTTTGGTTTTCAGGGTAATCGGAATGAATTTGGAAGAACAGTTCTCAGTTTGGAGCTTGAAATTTGAAAGGTTTGACCAATATTTGACTTGCTTGTATACGATCTCGGATCGAAATTTTTACGATTTGGTTAGCTCCGTTAGGTGATTTGGGACTTGGGAGCGCGATCGGAATGCATTTTGGAAGTCCGTGGAAGGTTTAGGCTTGAATTGGCGAAATTGAGATTTCGGCGTCTTCCGGTTGATAGGTGAGATTTTGATATAGAGGTCGGAATGAAATTCCGGAAGTTGCAGTAGTTCCGTTATGTCATTTGGGATGTGTGTGCAAAATTTCAGGTTATTCGGACATGGTTTGGTGGGGTTTTTTGATCAAAAGCGGAATTTTGAAGTTTTTAGAAACTTAGGCTTGAATCCGAGGTGTTTTGGTTGATTTAGTGTTGTTTGAAGTGTTTTGATGATTGGAACAAGTTTGAATAAGGTTTTTGGTTATGTTGGTGCCTTTGGTTGAGGTCCCGGGGGCCTCGGGTTAGTTTCGGGTGGTCAATCGGACCATTTTGAAGTTGGGAGCTGCTGAAGTTTTTGCTGTTACTGGTGTTTTTGCACCTGCAGTTTGGGGACCGCAGGTGCGGCGCCGCCCGTGCGGAAAGGGAGCCGCAGAAGCGAATTTGAAGAGAGGGTCAGAAACCGCAGATGCGGTATAAGGATCACACCTGCGGAGCCGCAGATGCGGCGAGTGGACCGCAGATGCGGTCGGTGGTACGTTAAGTGAGTTACACAGATGCGGAGGGAAAACCGCAGATGCGGTACCGCAAAAGCGGCTAAAGAGCCGCAGATGCGAAAGTAACTGGGCAGAGGAATTAAAAGAAATCCTTCGCGAATTTTGGGTTATTTCATCATTTTTAACTTCGGCATGAGAACTTTTGGACGATTTGGAAGAGAGATTTCAAGGGAACTTCGTTAAGGTAAGGATTTTGGACCTAAAACACAGTTCTATGGAAGTATTTCATGAATTTTGAGCTGTAACTAAAGGAATTAAAGGGCAAAAATGGAGGATTAGGGCTTGAGTTTAAGAGGCCTTTAAATGGGGATTTGAGGGGTTATTTGGACTCTGATTTTAGTATTTTTGATATGTATGAACTCGTGGGGAGACGAGGAATCTATTGATGTAAAAATTTCTGAGTTTCGAGAAGTGGGTCCGGGGCTCGGGTTTTGCTAATTTCGGGATTTGTGCCCTTTATTGATTGTTTTCGCTTGGGCTTTGTTCCCTTAGCATATTTTGATGCTCTCGTTCTAATTTTGGATAGATTCGATGTACGTGGAGGCTGATTCGAGGGGCAAAGGCGTCGCGAGCTAGAGATGTAGCCGGTTCGAGGTGAGTAATGATTGTAAATGATTTTCTGAGGGTTTGAAACCCCGGATTGCACATCGTAGTGCTATATTGAGGTGAGGCACACGCTTGATGACGAGCGTGGGATCGTGCACTAATGGGGACTGTGACTTGGTCCGTCCCGATTGATTATTTACCGCGTATTTGACTGATATTTATTTGTTATCATCATTATTTGGGTTGAATGCCATATTTGGGCTTCGTGCCAACTATTTGAACCCTTCGGGGATCTTTGTTGATATTTCCTCACTGTTTTGACTTTATACTTGAACTCAGTCATGTTATTTTCCACTGTTTTCAAAACTCAGCCATGTTCACTCAGTTTTAATACTCAAATGATATTTAAATAATGTTTTGGGCTGAGAAACACTGTTTTACTGTTGCCCGAGAGGCTTATGTGATTTTTGACTGAGCAATGCCGAGGGCCTGTGTCGTGAGGATATCTTTTGGGTCGGGCTGCACGCCGCAGCGGTGATACACTAATACTGATTTGAGGCCGAGGCTCTGAGCTATGTACGCCACGAGGTGGCATGATTGATATGAGGCCGAGGGCCTAGATTTGATGCCACGAGATGGCTTGTTATTGCGCTTGGCCGTAAGGGGCCCCTCCAGGAGTCTGCACACCCCCAGTGAGCGTGGGTACCCAGTGTGATGTGAGATATAGCCCGAGGGTCTGGTACTGTTCTGAGATATTGCCCGAGGGGCGGATTTGTTGACATTGTGCCCGAGGGGCGAACCTTATGTGCTTATCTTTCTTATTTGCCTGTCATTTACCTGCTTAATTGTGTATTTGTGCCCGAGGGGCGAATTTCTGTGCTTATCTGCACTAGTTGTTCTGCATTCATTTGCGCAACTGTTGAAAAAGTCATTTTCAATGACGTTTAAACTGAGCTAAGATGTTTTAAAGGATTTTACAGCTTCATTGCTTTCTGATAAGTTAGGATTTTAACGTGTTTTATGCCCATACTTGCCTACGCTTTTGTCATAAAATTGCTACAAAATGGTCTCAAAACGCTCACAAGTTGCACTTGATTGCAGGCTTGATCGACAAAGAGACGAAAGTCAAATATCAGCTCAGAAAAGAGTGAAACCTGCTCAAGTGTCAAAGACCAAGGAAGTTGAGGAAAAGAGGCCCCAGTGCGGACCGCGCAACTATGAACGCGGCCGCACTAGGAGGTTCAGAGAATGGCAAAAATCCAAGGGAGGCTAGTGGCCACGGTCATTTCTACGCGGTCCGCGGTCAGGCTTCGCGGCCGCGTTACACTTTTACGCGGTCCGCCAAAGCAGAGATTCAGAGAGCCTAGTTTTTACCCTTTCCAAGCAATGCGGCCCGCGCTCAATTCTGTGCTGCAGCGCCAATTTCCACTGCGGCCGCGCTACTTTTTTACGCGGTCCGCGGTCCTCAACTTCAGAGAAGCAGAAACCAAGAGTTCAAGAGCCAGTGCGGCCGCGGTCATGTTTTAGCGCGGTCCGCGCTGACCCCGCAGGGGTATTTTTGTCCAATTTTTCCAGCCCAGTATAAATACAACCTTTTTCTGTTTTTAGGTTAAGTTTTTGTTTTCTGAAGCTGCTGAGCTCGTGAGAACACCTAGTTTAGCCATTTTTGGCACTCTTACTCTTCAATATTGTATTTTCTTCTTAGCAATCAATTAATATGTTTACTACTTCATCTATTTCTTTAATTTTTGCATCTAGCATGAGTAGCTAAACTCACTAGCTAGGGTTGTGGCTCAACCCTAGTGTGGGTAATTGATGGGTGTTGCCATCTAAGGTTAGGTTGATATTGGGTGTTTGCTATTTGGGTTAATTTTAGGTTTTAATTAAGGATTGGTGGTTGCAAACACTGATTCTAGCTTGGTGGGTTTAACTCTTCTTGAGAAAGAGAGTCTATAACCCCAAAATTGACCCAACAAGGAATTGGGATGGACCCATGAGAAATGGTAGTCCCAATTAACGGGTTAAACCTCGAGAGAGTAATCACCCTACTTGAACCCTAGTTGCTTGGTCTAATTGGCCTACCCAATTGGTCTCGAGAGAGTCAATTGGGCAAAATCACTCCCTCTACCGAGAGGTGTGAGAGTGGGTACAATTGTGCAACAGTTATAGCATAAGCCCCAAACTTGTCAATCTATCCTTAGTAGCATCTACCCGTTAATTAGCCACCTAGAAAATGCCACGACCCTAGTGCTTTTCTCTATATTAATTACAACTTAGCAATATTCCCGTAGCATAATTTAGCTTCAATCATTAGTCTTATAATAGTAGATATAAAAATCAAAACCAAAGATGTTTGAAGTGATATTAGAAGCACAACCGCAATTCTAGACTAAACAGACAATACAACTCCATTACTATCTCCCTATGGAAATTTGATCTCGAACCACTATTCGGGTAAAAGCTGTTGCAAGCCGCTCTTCCTAACTTAGTGTAGTGTTGAGTCGGCAGCGATAAACTTTTTGGCACCGTTGCCGGGGAGCTTACGGTGTTGACCATCTGTTTAGTTCGTTTTGTGTTTGCTTCTCTTTCCTTCTTGTTTACTAATTTTGTTTGTGTCAATCATTCAGGTACTATGGCTCTCAATTCAAACGACCCTCTTGGCAACGTGAATGCGGGGGGGGGGGGGGGTGGAGGTAGATGATCTTGAGCACGAAGAGGTTCAAGCACCTCAAGTTCCACGTAGAGGCCATCAGGCCAACGCAAATGACAACAATCCTATTCCAGACCCTCCTCCGCCACCGCCAAGAGCAGTCCCAAGAGTTCTCCCAAATCAAGGGTACGCGAATGGCATTGTTCCTCCCCGAATCCGGGCGGGGAACTTTCAAATCACAAATGTTATGTTGACCTTGCTCGAGCAAAGAGGATATTTTACGAGCGCCTCCGATCAAAATGCATACAAGCACTTGAAGGGGTTCGTAGATACATGCTGGGGCAGCAAACAAACAAATGTGTCAGAGGATGCGTTGAGATTGAGGCTTTTCCCGTTTTCTCTTCGGGGTAAAGCGTTGGACTGGTTAGAAAGGCTTCCAAATCATTCTATCCACACATGGGATGAATTGGTGGACAAATTTATTGCCAAGTTCTTATCTCCAAGTCATATGGCGGCTCTTCGGGATAAGATTCTAGCTTTCAAACAAATGCCAACAGAACCTTTGCACGAAATTTTGGAAAGATATAGAACAACGGTGAAGGAGTGCCCTAATAACGACATGACCGAGGCGATGATACAACAAATCTTTTATCGGGGCATCAACACCACGAATCAGTGCATTGTGAACCAATTGGCCGGAGGGAACTTTATGAAACTTTCTTACCAAGAGGCATGTGATGTACTTGATGAAATGGACGACACGTCTTCGGCATGGTAAAGCCGAGCGAATGTGCCCCAAGGTGACCCCACGGTCATCCATTTGCACAAGGAATTGAACGATCATGGCCAAGCTATTGCCGAGCTTACCACAACTATGAATCAATTGGCGAAGTCGCAATTGCAACAAGTCCAAAACCCGCGCCAAGTCAATGCCATGGAGAGTGTCTCTATGTTGAAAAGGAGGCAAAGAGGGCAACAACAACCTCAAGGTAATGGTGAGCAATTTGACAACAACAATGATGGCGGTGGTTATTCGAATGAGTGCTATGATGATCAAAGTGAGGAATGCCAATATGTCAATAACTACCAAGGAAATCAAGGGAATCAACAATGGCGTCCCCAAAGCAATTGGGGCAATCAACAAGGCGGCGGTAATCGGAATAACAATAACCAACAACAAGGCGGTAACAATTGGAACAACAACTATAAGAACAATAATTGGGTAATCAAGGTAACAATCAAGGCAATTGGAACGGGAACAACAATAATTGGAGCAACAACAATAACAATCAAGGAGGGTGGAATAATGGTGGTAGGGGGCAAGGCTTTCAAAGGCCCCCCATGTTCCAACAACCAAACAATCCACCCCCTTTCAATCCCATGGGTCTAGTTCTTCCGGAAGTGATATGGGGCGGATAGAGATGATGTTCGAGCAGATGATGAAAAGAACCAAGACTCGGATGCACAATTGGCTTCACATAACACATCTATCCGGAACCTAGAAGTGCAAATAGGACAAATTTCTCAAGCGTTGAATACCTGACCTAAGGGAGCACTACCAAGTGATACGGTAGTGAACCCAAAGGGAGGTAATAATCATGTAATGGCAGTCACAACGAGAAGCAGAAGAGGTGGTGATATGCAAGCCTCAAACGAAAATCGAGTGGTGAATGATGATGTTGAGCTCTAAGAAGATGTGGATCCTTTGATTGTTGAAGATGTGGTTGAGACAAATGTGAACAAGGAAGTGAGAATATATATTGACGAGGCCGAGGTGGAAACTCAAGAGGCCGTGAACCCGTCTAGGGAGCACATAATTGATATTCCGGAGCCGGTGGTGCCAAAAGTCAAGACACCCTTGCCTAGACCACCTCCACCTTATCCTCAGCGGTTAGCAAAGCAAAAGAATGACAATCAGTTCAAGAAATTCATAGATATGATGAAAAGCCTTACAATCAATGTGCCTTTGGTGGAGGCACTTGAACAAATGCCGGGCTATGCAAAGTTCATGAAGGATTTGGTCACAAAGAAGCATTCCATGGATTGTGAAACAATAAAGATGACGCACCAAGTTAGTGCGATAGTGCATTCTATGGCCCCGAAACTTAAAGACCCTCGAGCCTTTTCTATTACTTGCACTATCGGGAGAGCGGAGTTTGCTAAGGCCCTTTGTGACTTAGGGGCTAGCATTAATTTGATGCCGTATTCAGTCTTCAAGACTTTGGGAATTGGGCAACCTAGGCCAACCTCGATGAGACTTCAATTGGCGGACCGGTCGATGAAGCGGCCTTTGGGTATAATTGACGACGTTCTTGTCCGCGTGGATAAATTCATATTGCCGGCCAACTTTGTCATATTGGATTGTGAAGTGGATTTTGAAGTGCCGATTATTCTTGGGAGACCTTTCCTAGCTACGGGGAAGGCTTTGGTTGATGTTGAAGCAGATGAATTGACATTCCGAGTGGGAGATCAGAAAGTGGTATTTCATGTTTGCAAATCAATGAGGCAACCCAATAGCACGGAAGTGTGTTCACTTGTGGACATTGTCACATCTGTGATAGTGGAGGCCACAAGTTCCATGATGAATGTTGAAGATCCTCTTGAGGCCGTACTTCTTGGCATGGATGTAGAAGATGATGCTAGCAGAGTGGAGTGTGTGAATGCATTGCATGGTATGGGTTCATATTCATATGAGCCTAGGAAGTTATCTTTGGATCTTGAAAACCGAAAAACACCACCAACTAAGCCATCCATTGAGGAGCCACTGGTGTTGGAGTTGAAGCCACTTCCTCCACACCTCAGGTATGAACTTTTGGGCTCTAATTCAACTCTTCCAGTTATTCTTTCTTCTTGCCTTACTAACTTGCAGGTGGAGGCCACTTTGGAGGTGCTTCAAAGGCGAAAAAGGGCAATAGGATGGACTCTGGCGGACATTAGGGGAATAAGCCCCGCATTTTGCATGCATAAGATCATTCTGGAGGGGGATGCAAGGCCGTCCCTTGAACATCAAAGAAGACTCAACGAGGCGATGCAAGAAGTGGTAAAGAAAGAGGTTATCAAGTGGCTTGACGCTGGTGTGGTTTATCCAATCTCTGACAGTTCGTGGACTTCTCCGGTCCAATATGTGCCAAAGAAAGGAGGGATGACGGTGGTGCCCAATGACAACAATGAGCTTATTCCCACTCGAACCATTACCGGGTGGAGAGTTTGCATGGACTACCGGAAACTTAACAAGGTGACCCGCAAAGATCATTTCCCTTGCCATTCCTCGACCAAATGCTTGATCGTCTCGCGGGGAGAGCATTCTATTGTTTCTTGGATGGGTACTCGGGCTACAATCAAATTTTAATTGCCCCGGAGGACCAAGAGAAGACTACTTTTACATGCCCATATGGTACCTTTGCTTTCTCCCGGATGCCATTCGGATTGTGCAATGCTCCGGCGACCTTCCAACGTTGCATGATGGCTATTTTCACCGATATGGTGGAGGACATAATGGAGGTCTTTATGGACGACTTTAGTGTGGTTGGTGACTCTTTTGATGAATGCTTGGTAAATTTGGATAAAGTCTTGGCTCGTTGTGAAGAAACTAACCTCGTTCTCAGTTGGGAAAAATGCCATTTTATGGTTGAGGAAGGTATAGTGTTGGGCCACAAGATTTCAAAACATGGGATAGAGGTAGATAAGGCGAAAATTGAGGTGATTTGAAGGCTCCCTCCCCCTACTTCTGTCAAAGGGGTGAGAAGTTTTCTTGGGCATGTCGGGTTCTACCGGCGATTTATCAAAGACTTCTCGAAGGTCGTGAATCCACTGTGCAAGCTACTAGAGAAAGATGCCAAGTTTGCTTTTGATGAAAAGTGTATGGAGGCCTTTGAACTCTTAAAACACAAGTTGACCACTACCCCTATCATAACCACACCTAATTGGAGTTTGCCCTTTGAACTAATGTGTGATGCTAGTGATGTTGCAGTGGGGGCGGTGTTGGGTCAACGGGTTAACAAAATGTTCCATCCCGTGTATTATGCAAGTAAGACTATGAATGAAGCTCAACGGAATTACACGGTGACGGAGAAGGAGTTATTGGCCATTGTATTTGCCATGGAGAAATTTCCGCCCTATCTTATGGGGGCCAAGGTGATTATGCACACGGACCATGCCGCCCTTAGATATTTGATGACCAAAAAGGATTCCAAAGCAAGATTGATGAGATGGGTGTTACTTCTTCAAGAATTTGACTTAGAAATAGTGGACCGGAAGGGAAGTGAGAACCAAGTTGCGGACCATTTGTCCCGGTTAGAGGAAGAAGGGAGGTCATGTAACGGTCTTGAGATAAATGATGCATTCCCCGACGAGCAACTTCTTGCTGTGTCAATGTGTGACTTGCCATGGTTCGCAGACATCGCCAACTTCATTGTGACCGTAACTGTCCCATGTGAGCTCTCTTCCAACCAAAAGAAGAAACTCAAACAGGATAGTTTAGATTTTTATTGGGATGATCCGTACTAGTTCAAAATTTGCACGGATGGTGTGATTAGAAGATGTGTCCCAGAAGGTGAACAATTGAGCATATTGGAGGCTTGTCACTCCTCCCCCTATAGTGGCCATCATGGAGGGGTGAGGACGGCTTCAAAGATTTTGAGTTGCGGTTTCTATTGGCCAACTTTGTTTAAAGATGCTAGTGACTTGGTAAAGAGATGTGATGCATGCCAAAGGGCCGGCGGAATTTCAAAAAGGGATGAGATGCCTCTCAATACGATTCTCGAGGTGGATATTTTTGATGTTTGGGGCATCGATTTCATGGGTCCGTTCGTGAGCTCTTGTGGGAACACTTATATTCTCGTGGCGATGGACTATGTCTCAAAGTGGGTGGAAGCCGTGGCTTTACCCAACAATGAAGCCCGTAGTGTTGTGGCCTTCTTGAAAAAGAGTATCTTCACAAGGTTTGGTACCCCTCGTGCTATCATTAGTGATGGGGGGTCTCACTTTTGCAACAAGGCTTTCGACTCATTGCTTGCTAAGTATGGAGTAAATCACAAAGTGACCACCCCCTATCATCCTCAAGCTAGTGGTCAAGTGGAAGTGTCCAACCGAGAAATAAAGAGTATCTTGTCCAAGACGGTAAATGCTAATAGGACCGATTGGTCGAAAAAGTTGGATGACGCTTTATGGGCTTACCGGACGGCTTACAAGACCCCAATTGGTATGTCCCCGTACCGGTTGGTGTTTGGGAAAGCTTGCCACCTTCCGGTGGAATTGGAGCACAAAGCTATGTGGGCCTTGAAAAAGTTGAACTTGGAATGGGATGTTGCGGCGAATCTCCGTGTTGAGCAACTTAATGAGCTTGATGAGTTTAGATTTCATGCCTACTCCAGCTCGTCCTTGTATAAGGACAAGATGAAGTATCTTCATGACAAATATGCTCGGAGGAAGGAATTTAAGGTTGGTGATATGGTTCTTCTTTTCAACTCCCGGTTGAGGTTATTTCCGGGAAAGCTCAAGTCAAAGTGGAGTGGGCCATTTGAAGTTGTATGTGTGACGCCGTTTGGTGCTCTTGATCTCAAGAACAAGAATGGTGAAGTTTTCCGGGTCAATGGGCATCGTGTCAAGCACTATTTGGGGAAGTTTGATGACAGCCACGTGGTGGCACTCATTCATTTGAAGTGATGTGATTGTAACATGCGTCGTGCCGCGACGTTAAATCAGGCGCTTCTTGGGAGGCAACCCATGTCTTTTTCTTTATCTTTGATTTTCTTTATAGCTTAGGATTTTTGAGCTAATTGTTTGTTGAGATGTTGCAGGGATTGTGTTGAGGCAGTGCAAAACAAAGGAAAAACACTGATAGTCTCTGAAATAGCCAGTGCGGACCGCGGTGCACTTTTGTGCGGTCCGCGCTGGCATGTCGCTAATTGCATGCTCTCTGAAGTTTTCCACCGCGGCTGCGTTCATGTTTGTACGGTCCGCGGTGGACCTTCACGTCCGCGGTGCACTCTAACGCGGCCGCGTGGGTTGCCTTCTGAAACTTCGGACTTGAAACCCAGCGCGGACCGCGGTCACTTTTGTGCGGCCGCTCTGGTAGGTGAGTGTGGGCCCCCCAGTTTTTCTATAAATAGGGCCCTAGGGCTTCATTTTACCCTTTTCGCACTTTCAACCCCCAGAGCTCTAAGATACTGTTCATCCCCTTCTAAGACTACTTTTCTGCCTTCTTGGACTACTTATACTCAATCCTCATAAACTTGGTAACATTTCATGCACTTGTGATTAGTTAAATTGCTTATTTTCATTTTTTATAGCTTGTTCAGTAGTTTAGCTTCTTCTTTTTATTTAACTATTAGACTAGGTTGGTTTAAAACTAGGGTAATGCACCAAATCTTGCTTTATTAATGGATGAAATGAGTAGGGACAAAGTAGGTGTAATAACTTGTACAAGAATGGCAAAATATGCACCCCTAACTTAGTACCCGGAAACCCTAGTTCAGCGCGGTCCGCGGTCATTTTTGCGCGACCGCGCTGCCCTGACACGGTTTGCGTTACAATTTTGTGCGGATCGCGGTGCTTTGATGACTGAAAGGTAATTGTCTCCAGTGCGGCTGCATTCATGTTAGTGCGGTCCGCGCTGGACCACCGCGGCCGCATTGCATTTTTGTGCGGACCACGGTGGGAGATTTAGAGAGGGAGTATTTCGGGCCTTTGTCCAACGCGGACCGCGTTACAATTTTGTGCGGTCCGCGGTGCCCCTAACGCGGCCGCTGTCAAGTTTGTGCGGTACGCATTGCTAGGTTTTGCAACCTGTTTCTGCTTGTGTACTGATATTGTCTATGCAATCTATTTTGATTCACTTGTTTCACTGCATGTGCTTAAACTAACAATGTTAGATGCTTATCTTTACAGACAATGGTTAAACAAAGGGGAGCCAAACAGTCACAACAACCCGGGAGAGGAGGTTCCTCCCGAGGGGGTAAAGGAAAAAGAATAGCAAAGCTCACTCCCCAGGCTAGGGAAAACATAAAAAGAACTCGAAAATTGATCAAAGCTGCTGACAGGGATTCTTCGCATTCGTCGGGGAGTGAGTATGTACCCTCCAAAGACATCTCCTCCGATTCAATCCCAACTCATGTAACTGACCCCCTCCACCTAGTTGACACCCCCCCATCACCCACCTCCAAAAGAACAGTGACTGTAGTCTCGGATTCTTCCGATGAGTCTGCAACTGGTAGTGAGCAATACTCCACCTCCCCCACAGCTTCATTATCTGGGGAGAGTGCAGGCCAAGATGAGGGAGGTGAACCTCAGATTGGGGGGATTGAGAGAACTAGGAAGCCTGAAGTCTTGGAGGATCGGTTTGTCAGTCAAGTGGCCTTTCATAAGTTTAGGGAATGGTGGCCATTGAGGAAGTTGATACCGGAGAGATGTTTCATTGACACTGATCTTTTACCCTACAACCCGAACGTGCAGAGAGAGTTCAGAACAAGATGGGGCTGGGAGTTCTTCATGGAGAGGTGCATAGATGCTAACGAGCACATGGTTAGGGAGTTCTACTCCAATGTGGCTCATATAGTCAAGGATACCAAGGTGACCAAAGTTAGAAACAAAACAGTGTTGTTTGATGGGAGATCGTTAAATGAGTATTTGGGGTTCCGTGAGGAAGACGAGTCTCTGTATTTGGCAAAGTTGGCAATGGGAGAGGAAGTCCGCCCGTGGTTGGCCCAGTACTTGGCAATCCCAGGTACTGTGCCGGAGTGGTTGCAAGCTGGAAAGAAGATATTCAGGAAGACATTCAGTTTTGAGGCTCGAGGGTGGTTGACCTTTGTATGCAGTCGGCTTGACCCTTCTACTCATGACCACACAATTCATCTTACCCGAGCAGTTCCGGTTGCATCTATCATGGCTGGGTACCTTATCAACGTGGGCAATGTGATGTCCCGTGTGATCTCTGCGGTGGGGCAAGAGCATGACAGGAATTATCCTTTTCCAAACACCCTATCGATGTATTTCCGGGATCTAGAGGTGGAGAAGAGGAGATATGATGTCAAGACAAATCCGGTAGCTCCTTACTCTTGGTACAGCATGCAGGGTACGGAAGACCCCAAATCCAAGAACTACAAGCCACTTTCCTCTGCCCCAACTGGACAGTCGGAGGAGCCAATTGCGGTAGAGCCTTCTGCCGAGCCTTCTGCCACGCCTGCAGCCACTACAGTTGAGGACTTGCCTCCAGGACCTTCTTCTTCTGCTGGTCCCGGTACTTCCACAGGACCGAGAGTGCCATCCTCCAGGACTCATCCATTCACTGCCCATCAGCTGAGTCAGACTTTGGCTAGCCTGAACAACTGGATGTCAGCTGCAACATCCAAGTTGTCCACCCTGTCTTCCACCATTCAGACACAGGCGGCACCTCAGCCAGTTCAGATTCCTCGGTCCATTGAGGATACCTTGAAGAAGCTCTTGGAGAACCAGGAAAAGATTCTGAAGACTCAGGCTACCCTATCTGCAGCAGTGGAGTCACATGGGAAGGCTCTGAAGGAGCTTGCCAAGGAGCATAGGAAGATGCGGAGGTCAGGGGTCTCCAAAGAGTCTGTGAAGGAGCTGTGGAAAGATGTGGACAAGCTATTGGCTGATCAGATGCCGTTAGACTTGTTATTTGGGGATCCAGCCCCTCCAGCAGCAGCACTAGAGCCACAGCCAGAGCAGGAGCAGGTGCCCCGGCAGCCTAGGAAGAAGAGGAAGCTTCCCAGCACAGCAGATGCGGTTATTGAGGTGGCGGTCCCACAGGAGGCCTCCTCTACATTGCCTCAGGGTGCACCTGTCATACAGCCGGTCCAGGAGCATGCTCCAGTCCCAGCAGTTGAGCAGCAGGAGGCCGGGGGCCATCTGAGGCTCACGCACATACGGAGGACTTGGGGACCACAGCTGATTCCATGCAGACGGACCTGGCTTAGGGAGCCCCGATATCCTTTGCTATGACTTTTTTGATGTTTATTTTTGTTGTTGGCATTGTGGACAATGCCAGCTCTTATTCGTGGGGGGTGCGCCCTACTTTTTTGTTGACTATCTGGATGATTGTACATATTTGACTCAGTTTTTATTCCTTTTGGTTGATTTTCTATTTGGTATGTATATAACTTTACATTAAGTACTTTTTATCTTCTATTTTGGTCTGTATATAAAGTTTACATCTTGTATATATTCATCCCCCGTTTGTATATTCTAATTCCCTATTGTAAATATTCATTCTATTTTCTATTTTTGCAATTTTTTTTGTTTTTAGCTTTATAGTTAGGCTCGTAGCCTTTTGTTTTGTTTTTGACGCTTCCAATAAGCCCTTGGTTTTCTTAAGGCCACGGGGTCTTTCCAAGGGTGGAATATTGTGTGAACCGGGTGGCTCTTCCCGATGATGGATGGAGTGACTACCTTCTTAAGGGTTTGAGTCTGTTTCTTTGATTTTTCTTTTGTTTTTGATAGTTGCAGTTAAGGGCACCTCAAGCAAAGCTTCACTTAGGCCTAGCACATTTGCCTTTGATCCCATGGTCAAAGACATAATATTGTGTTTAGGATGGTGAAAGGCGTGGCCTTGAGACTCTTGCGTTGACCAATCAATCATCATGTGGTCTTTTCGGACTAGTGTGTGCTTAAATCGTAACTAAGGTTGTTGTGGGCCCTCGACTCGATGTCTTTAGCAATCCCCTAGCTTGTGTGGTGAGGAATCGAATTAACTTGCCCTGAATGTCTGTTGAGGCGAAATCTTAGGTGAAATTTGACTTGAGAAGTGATCATAGGCTCTCCTTGATCCGAATGTTAAGCTGAACAATTCCATAGCCTACCAAAAAGATGATCCCTAGTTAACCCTTTTGAGCCTTAAACCTTTTCTTCTTCAAGAACCAATGCTACAAGCCTATACCCGTTCTAAATGATTACCCTCTCTTGGCACCCAAATCTTCCCTTGAGTAATGGCAAATGTCTAAGTTTGGGGGGAGAGACAAGAAAGGAAATAAAGTGGTAGAAAGGTACAAAAGCAAAAGAAAAGGGAAGGCAATGAAAAAGCAAGAAAAGAAAAAGACAAAAAGAAAGTTCAAAATCAAAAGGGAATCAAAGGAAACAAAAGTGAAAAGAAAAAGGTGTGGAAAAAAAGTAGAAAAGGAGAAATGTTTTGAATTGCATAAGAAAGAGTGACAATGTGTCTCTCTAACCCCTTGTAAAGAAGTGAAACACTCAAAAGAGTTGTGCCATAATGAATCAAAAGAAGTGCTTAAGGGAAGATTGAACCCATTTGAATAAAAACATGTCCTACCCTTACCCAAAAGCCTTCATAATGACTCCACAAAAAGCCCTATAGGATCTTGAGTTGAAGGAAACCTACATTAGTGGATACTTACATAAGGGGCAAGCATATGGTACCTAAAACCGGACTTGTGACCTTCTTCTTGAGAGAGATGAGTGAAACTCCATCAACCTCGATTTGTGTGTTAATACTCTAAAAGGTGAGGTTCGCTCAGGGAGAGTTGAGGACGTGTGAGTTTGGGTTCCACAATGACCAAAGTAATTGAGACAAGCTCTTTGATGAAATGTGTCAACTCTTGATGCTCTTGCGTCACACTTGATCCATGGTATTTCAAAAGTTAAATGTGTTAATGATGCAATAGTATCGAGGGCAATTGTTAGTCCTAATTGATGCTTGTTGAGATTGCCTTAGGATGGCTAGAATTATGTGGATTTTCCTTTAAGGGGTGGGTCTTATTTTGTTTGCTTGAGGACAAGCAAAGGCTTAAGTTTGGGGGAGTTGATAAGTTAGGATTTTAACGTGTTTTATGCCCATACTTGCCTACGCTTTTGTCATAAAATTGCTACAAAATGGTCTCAAAACGCTCACAAGTTGCACTTGATTGCAGGTTTGATCCACAAAGCGACGAAGGTCAAATATCGGCTCAGAAAGAAGTGAAACCTGCTCAAGTGTCAAAGACCAAGGAAGTTGAGGAAAAGAGGCCCTAGTGCGGACCGCGCAACTGTGAACGCGGCCGCACTAGGAGGTTCAGAGAATGGCAAAAATCCAAGGTGAGACTACGCGGCCGCGGTCATTTTTACGTGGTCCGCGGTCAGGCTCCGTGGCCGCGTTGCACTTTTACGCGGTCCGCGGCGCAGAGATTCAGAGAGCCTAGTTGTGACCCTTTCCAAGCAATGCGGCCCGCGCTAAATTCTGTGCGGCCGCGCCAATTTCCATCGCGGCCGCGCTACATTTTTACGCGGTCCGCGATCCTCAACTTCAGAGAAGCAGAAGCCAAGAGTTCAAGAGCCAGTGCGGCCATGGTCAAGTTTGCGCGGTCCGCGCTGACCCCGCAGGGGTATTTTTGTCCAATTTTTCCAGCCCACTATAAATAAAACCTTTTTCTGTTTTTAGGATAAGTTTTGTTTTTCTGAAGTTGCTGAGCTCGTGAGAACGCCTGGTTTAGCCATTTTTGGCATTTTTACTCTTCAATATGGTATTTTCTTCCTAGCAATTAATTAATATGTTTACTTCTTCATCTATTTCTTTAATTTTTGCATCTAGCATGAGTAGCCAAACTCACTAGCTAGGGTTGTGTCTCAACCCTAGTGTGGGTTGATGGGTGTTGCCATCTAAGGTTAGGTTGATATTGGGTGTTTGCTATTTGGGTTAATTTTAGGTTTTAATTAAGGATTGGTGGTTGCAAACACTGATTCTAGCTTGGTGGGTTTAACTCTTCTTGAGAAAGAGGGTCTATAACCCCATAATTGACCCAACAAGGAATTGGGATGGACCCATGAGAAATGGTAGTCCCAATTAACGGGTTAGACCTCGAGAGAGTAATCACCCTACTTGAACCCTAGTTGCTTGGTCTAATTGGCCTACCCAATTGGTCTCGAAAGAGTCAATTGGGCAAAATCACTCCCTCTACCGAGAGGTGTGAGAGTGGGTACAATTGTGCAACGGTTATCGCATAAGCCCCAAACATGTCAATCTATCCTTAGTAGCATCTACCCGTTAATTAGCCACCTAGGCAATGCCACGACCCTAGTGCCTTTCTCTATATTAATTACAACTTAGCAATATTCCCGTAGCAAAATTTAGCTTCAATCATTAGTCTTATAACAGTAGATATAAAAATCAAAATCAAAGATGTTTAAAGTGATATTAGAAGCACAACTGCAATTCTAGACTAAACAGACAATACAACTCCATTACTGGCTCACTGTGGAAATTCACTCCCGAACCACTATTCGGGTAAAAGCTGTTGCGACCCGCTTTTCCTACCTTAGTGTAGTGTTGAGTCGGTAGCGATCAACTTTTTGGCGTCGTTGCTGGGGAGCTTACGGTGTTGACTATCTGTTTAGCTCGTTTTGTGTTTTGCTTCTCTTTCCTTCTTGTTTACTAATTTTGTTTGTGTCAATCATTCAGGTACTATGGCTCTCAATGCAAACGACCCTCTTGGCAACGTGAATGCGGGGGAGGAGGTAGATGATCTTGAGCCCGAAGAGGATCAAGCATCTCAAGTTCCACGTAGAGGCCGTCAGGCCAACGCAAATGACAATAATCCTATTCCAGACCCTCCTCCGCCACCGCCAAGAGCAGTCCCAAGAGTTCTCCCAAATCAAGGGTACGCGAGTGCCATTGTTCCTCCTTGAATTCCGGGGGGGGGGGGGAACTTTCAAATCACAAATGTTATGTTGACCTTGCTCGAGCAAAAAGGGTATTTTACGGGCGCCTCCGATCAAAATGCATACAAGCACTTGAAGGGGTTCGTAGATACATGCTGGGGTAGCAAACAAACAAACGTGTCAGAGGATGCGTTGAGATTGAGGCTTTTCCTATTTTCTCTTCGGGGTAAAGCGTTGGACTGGTTAGAAAGGCTTCCAAATCATTTTATCCACACATGGGATGAATTGGCGGAATTTAGCTTCAATCATTAGTCTTATAATAGTAGATATAAAAATCAAAATCAAAGATGTTTGAACAGATATTAGAAGCACAACTGCAATTCTAGACTGAAAAGACAATACAACTCCATTACTAGCTCCATGTGGAAATTCGATCCAGTACCACTATTCAGGTAAAAGCTGTTGCAACCCGCTCTTCATACCTTAGTGTAGTGTTGAGTCGGCAGCGATCAGTAGCCAAGGGACCATCAGTAACAATGTCCCATAGTTCATAATCATCTCCGATGATGTGATCTCTCATCCTATTTTTCCACCAGGAGTAGTACTGGCCATTGAAGAGTGGAGGCCTAGTAGTGGATTGTCCTTCCTAGTTTCCAGGTGGTGCACTCATCTTGATCTGTTCCTAATGTGTTAGCCTCTTCAAGGATAACATGCTCTGATACCAATTGATGTTTTATATTTCAATACCACACAAGAGGGGGGGGGGTGATTTGTGTGGTGCCCAATTTTTCGCTTAACCTAATGAAAGAAGGACCTGGTTCTTCTATGTGTTCCAACTACCACTGTTGCGGAATAAAAGGTACAGAAATTAAAGAACACAAAGATTTTACGTGGAAAACACCTGGCTCAAAAGGTGAAAATCCACGACCTACGTTCCAGTAGGATTTTCCCAAACTCTCCACTAAATTTACTGAGCCAAAAACTGCATTTACGAAAACTCTTTTGTAAACCTAGGATTAACTCTAATCCCGTTGTAGCACAAAACCTCAACTGTTGCGACAACTTCAAGTTAACTCTAACTTGAAAACTCTGAGTACCTAATACAATTGCTTCTAGATAAAGCTGAAAGGTTCAATATGAAAACACCTACTACAATTGAACCAGAATAAGAGACAGACACTTGGAACTGGTTCTTCTATCTGGTTCAAGTAGCTTCAGGTTTGCACGCTTGAATAACATATAAATTGCTTGCAAAATTGCCTTGCTATTTTGCTCTCAATTCACGTTTAACTTCTGCTTATGTGAGTTACTTGTAAAAGAGAACAACACTGATATTTATTGAGTTAGTAAATAGAGTTTGACTAGAATTCTGATGCTACTCTTCCTTGTTAGAAGAGTTCTAGTTGATCTCAACCTCTAACTCTATTCTTTTCTTAAACCGTGTTCTCTTTGAGTAAGGGGTCTTTCTCCTTATCCAATATGCAACCTT
Organism: Nicotiana attenuata; assembly: GCF_001879085.1. Taxonomy (NCBI): domain Eukaryota; kingdom Viridiplantae; phylum Streptophyta; class Magnoliopsida; order Solanales; family Solanaceae; genus Nicotiana; species Nicotiana attenuata. Next base: position 30,716,797 of record NC_031997.1, read on the forward strand.
TTCGATCAAGATCAGGAGATATCACTTCTGGTAAGTTAGGTTTATCTCCTTCACTTCCATCTCACATGCTTGGGTTGACCATATCTGTGCTTCACTAGGGATGGACTTGGTCCATGTCTGAATTCCTTTGTCAATTTTGAAAACTCTCCTTTACTTGGGCCAACAAATTGTCAATCTTCAAAATCTCCTTTACATGGGCCAACACCCGCCAAACCCAAGAAACTCCGGATCTTTGTAGCTGATGTGGGTCTAGGCCAGTCCTTGACAGCCTCAATCTTCTTAGGATCCACCTGAATACCCTCTGCTGATACAATATGACCCAAGTAGGCCACTGAACTCAACCAAAACTCACATTTCGAAAACTTAGCATATAACTGGATGTCTCTCAGAGTCTTAAGAACAATCCGAAGATGCTGCTCGTGCTCCTCCCGGCTACAGGAGTAGATCAAAATATCATCAATGAAAACAATCACGAAGGAATCCAGATAGGGCTTGAACACCCGGTTCGTCAAATCCATGAATGTTGCTGGGGGATTTGTCAACCCAAATGACATCACTAGAAACTCAAAATGCCCGTACCAAGTGCGGAAAGCTGTCTTAGGGACATCGGATGCCCTAATCCTCAACTGATGGTAGCCAAATCTCAAATCAATCTTCGAAAACACCTTGGCACCCTGAAGCTGATCAAATAAATCATCAATCCTCGGCAATGGATACTTGTTCTTGATGGTAACTTTGTTCAACTGCCGATAATCTATACATATCCTCATCGATCCATCCTTCTTCATAACAAACAACACCGGTGCACCCAAGGCGATACACTAGGTCTAATAAAGCCCTTATCAAGAAAGTCTTGCAACTGTCTTTCAATTCTTTCAACTCTGGCGGGGCCATACCATATGGCAGAATAGAAATGGGCGGAGTGCCCAGAGACAAATAAATGCAAAAGTCTATATCCCTGTCGGGTGGCATCCCCGAAAGGTCTGCAGGAAATACCTCTAGAAACTCGCGAACGACTGGCACAGAATCAGTAGAAAGAACCTCATCACTAGAATCACGAACATACGCCAAATAAGCCAAACACCCCTTCTCGACCATACGCCGAGCCTTCATATAAGAAATAACCCTGCTGATAGAATGACCAAGAGTCCCTCTCCAGTCCAATCGAGGCAACCCCGGCAAGGCTAAGGTCACGGTCTTGGCATGACAGTCCAATATAGCATGATAAGGGGACAACCAATTCATCCCCAAGATAACATCGAAGTCAACCATGTAGAGAAGTAGGAGATCCACACTAGTCTCAAGACCCCCGATAATAACCACGCACGAACGATAGACACGATCTACAACAATAGAATCCCCTACTGGCATGGATACATACATGGGAGCACTCAAAGAATCACGAGGCACAACTATATATGGAGCAAAATAAGATGACACATAAGAGTACGTAGACCCTGTATCAAATAAAACTAAGCATCCCTACTGCAAATTGAAACCGTACCTGTGATAACTGCATCGGAGGACTGAGCCTCAGGCCTAGCTGGAATAGCATAACATTGGGGCTGGGCCCTACCACTCTGAATTACATCCCTGGGACGGCCTCCTACTGGTTGGCCTCCACCTCTAGCGACCTGACCTCCACCTCTAACACCTCGACCTCCACCTCTAGTTGTCTGACCCCTACACCTAGCTGGCTGAGCGGGCGGTGGAACACCCGGTGCCGGAACCATAGCACGAGTACCCTGATGCTGTGAACTGCTCGATGCTCCAGGACAAAATCTAGCAATATGCCTCGGATCGCCACAAGTATAACAAGACATCGGCTGCTGAGACTGCTGACCCTAAAACTGACCCTGACGGCCTAAGTAACCACCCTGAAAACTCTGGAGTGGAGGTGCACTGATAGGATTTGGTGATGCACTGTAAGGTAGCTGATCAGAATACTCCATATGAGAACCACGACCACCTGGAGCACCGTGAGAAGCCTTGAGTGCTGAATAAAATTGCCTGGGAGGATGGCCCCTACCAAAAGAATCCCTGCCTCTAGACGAGGCACCACTGAATCTACCAGAATGACGAGGCCTCTTGTCAGACCCCTGACCACTCCCCTGAGCTAAAACCATCTCGATTCGCCTAGCCACATTGGCCGCATCCTGAAAAGAAATCTCGCTCCCTGACTCCCTAGCCATCTGCAATCTGATAGGTTGAGCGAGTCCCTCAATAAACCTCCTCACCCTCTCTCTCTATCAGTGGGGAGTATAAGAAAAGCATGGCGAGCCAAATCAATAAACCTCGTCTCGTACTGAGTGACAGTTATAGAACCCTGCTGAAGATGCTCGAACCGCCTATGGTACTCCTCTTTCTAAGTTACGGGAAGGAACTTCTCGAGAAATAGCTGCGAGAACTGGTCCCAAGTCGAAGCAGGCGACCCAGCTGGTCCGGCCAAACAATAATCTCTCCACCATTTCTTAGCGGAACCTAACAGACAAAAAGCAGCAAAGTTGACCCCATTGGTCTCCACTATCCCCATGTTCCGTAGAACCTCGTGACAACTATCCTAATAATCCTGGGAATCCTCTGAAGATGTACCGCCATAGGTAGTAGTGAAAAGCTTGGTGAACCTGTACAATCTCCATAAAGCATCAGAAGACATAGCTGCTCCATCGCCGGTTTGTGCTACAATACCCGGCGGAACTCCCCCAACTGGCTGAGCTACTGGAGTCTGAAACTGGGGAGCCATCTGCTCCAAAGTGTGAGTAGCGGGAGTCTGTGCTCCTCCCCCAGCCCGAGAGACAGCTGGTGCTACAGGAAGTATGCCTGCCTGAGTGACACTCTCCATAAGGCCTACTAGACGGACCAGAGCATCCTAGAGTACCGGGGTAGCGATGAACCCCTCTGGAACCTGAGCTGGCCCTGCTGGAACGGTCTGGGCTGGAACCTTATCCTCAAACTCCACCTGAGGCTCCGCCGCTGGTGCTGCTGCTCTGGGCTGAGCCCTGCCCCTGCCTCGGCCTCTAGCATGCCTCGGCCTCGTCTTCTGCCCCTCGTAGCTGCCACTGGGGGCTCGGGCTGCTGATTAGATGATGAAGCGGTACGTGTTCTCACCATCTGCGAAAGAACAGAGTAGAAGTTCTATTAGCATTGAGAAATCAAATAGCACGACAGAGAAGACTAGATAAGAGGTTATTCCTAAACTCTATAGCCTCGGGGGGATAAGCACAGACGTCTCTGTACCGATCTCTCAGACTCTACCTAGCTTGTTCGTGAATTCTGAGACCTAGGCAACCTAGTGCTGTGATACCAACTTGTCATGACCCGGATTTCCCACCGTCGGGATCGTGATGGCGCCTAACGCTGAGAATGCTAGGCAAGCCAACAATTACGATTCTAACACAGTAATAAATAATAATATGAAGCTAAACAGAAGTGAAATGCGGAAATTTTATAACAAATTAAATACGCTAATACAAGGCTACCCCAAAATCTGGTGTCACAATCCACGAACGTCTAAGATTTTTTACAAATACCGGTTTAAACGAAAGTACATCTATTTTTCGAAATAAATGAAATAAGGAATCTAAATAGAGGGAAGGGGACTCCAGGGTCTGCGAACGCCGACAGATCTAGCTTAGGTCTCCCGCGAACTGAAGGCAGCCACCAAAACTCATTCAGTATGGTCGTGAACCCGTATCTGCAGAGAAAGTGCAGAGTGCAGTATCAGTACAACCGACCCCATGTACTGGTAAGTGCCGAGCCTAACCTCGGCGAAGTAGTGACGAGGCTAGGACACGGCAATAATATAAACCTGTGTAGTTGAACAGTATACTAACAGAATAACAATTAATAGAAGCTAAGCAGAATGAACGAGAAGGGGCAACATGCTATGGGGTAACAGAATAAAGAATCACAACAGTAAAGGAATTTAACAGCTAAAACACCTTGAACCGATAATAACAAATAAACACAACAACAGAAAATAATGCACGGCATCACCCTTCGTGCTTTTACTCTCAACCTCACAGGTAATCAATAATAGAAACGTGCACGGCATCACCCTTCGTGCTTTACCACTCAGTCTCACCAGATAATCAATAACGGATACGTGCACGGCATCACCCTTCGTGCTTTAACACTCAACCTCACCATATGAATAATAGAAATGTGCACGGCATCATCCTTCGTGCTTTATCACTCCTCCTCACCACATAACCAAATAACAGGAACAATAACAACCCGGCAAGGGCATCATAATTAAACAACTTCGCTTCATCACTTAACTTCACAACATAAATCTCATCTCGAGCCAATACTCAACCAATATCCAAAGCCAGAACAAACATAATAAAACTTGTCTAACATGAATTATAACCAGTTTAAGCAAGAACAGTACGAATAAGGAAACACAACGGTCACGAGTATAAGACTCACTCACATGCTTGACCCGACAACAACGTATAGATACTCGTCACCTCACCTATACGTCGTACTTAACAAATAATCATGTAGCAAATAAGGCAACAATACCTAATCCCTCAAGCTAAGGTTAGCCACAACACTTACCTCGATTCCACGGCCAAACTCAAGCCTCAAATACCTCTTTTTCCTTAGTTTCCACTTCCAATCCGCCCGAATCTATTCATTATTAACTTATTAACATCAATTAAATCCAAAGAAACAAATTCTAATGCACAATTATAGATTTCCCAAAAATTCCCCGAAAACTCAAAAATTCGACCCCTGTCCCGCTTGGTCAAAACTCAAGGTTCGAACCAAAACTCGATTACCCATTCACCCACGAGCCCAAATATGTAATTAGTTTCGGAATCCGACCCCAAATCTAGGTCTAAATTCCCAAATTTGTAAAATTCCCAATTCTCCCAAAATCCCTAATTTCTACCCTTAAAGAACAAGATTTAGTCCTAGAAATCTAAAAGGTGTTGATGGAAATTGAAAGAAATGAGTTTAAGAATACAAACCTATGATTTGGTGTTGAAATCCCTCTTCAAAAATCGCCCAAGGTCGAGTCTATGGAAGAAAATATGAAATTTTGAAGGAATCCCGTCTTTGGTTCTGTTTTTAAAACACTGGACAGGCCTTCTTCGCGTTCGCAATAGGCTTGTCGCGTTCGCAAAGCATTGGCCAGAAGGGCCTTCGCGTTCGCTAAGTACCGTGCGCGTTCGCGAAGGTATACACCCCCGACCTTCGCGTTCGTGAGCCGTTTGCCGCGTTCGCGTAGGGTATTTCCTCCCCTCACCCAGGTCCCTGCCAAAATGGCCTTCGCGTTCGCGATAGCCAGGTCGCGTTCGCGAAGGGTAACACCCCCAACGCTCTGGTTCGCGACCCGCGCCTCGCGTTGGCGTAGAAGGAGTTCTCCCTCAGACAAATTTACTCTTCGCGTTCGCGGGAGTTGCTTCGCGAACGAGAAGAAGGATACACTGTGCACCTGCAATAGCAAAACAACAGAAATCTCTAAGTCCAAAACACCCCGTGGCCTATCCGAAACTCACCCGAGCCCTCGGGGCTCCAAACCAAACATGCACACAAGTCTAACAACATCATACAGACTTGCTCGTGCGATCAAATCGCCAAAATAACATCTTAAACAACGAATTTAGCATCAAAATCAATGGAATTGTCAAGAACACTTAAAGTTCTATTTTCACAACCGAGGGTCCGAATCACGTCATATAAACTCCATTTCTTATCAAATTTCACAGACATGACTTAAATACCATATTACACCTGTACCGGGCTCCGGAACCAAAATACGGGCCCGATACCAACAAGATCAAGCATTATTAAATTTCTAAAAACCATTATATTTTCAGTTTAAAAATTTTCTTCAAAAATTTATTTCTCGGACTAGGGACCTCGGAATTCAATTCCGGGCATACGCCCAAGTCCCATAGTTTCCTACGAACCTTCCGGGACCATCAAATCATGAGTCCGGGTCCATTTACTCAAAATGTTTACCGAAGTCAACTTAAATCAATTTTAAAGGTGAAACTTAATATTTTCTCTAATTTTCACATAAAGGCTTTTGGGAACCGCGTCCGGACTGCACACGCAAATCGAAGAGAAAGAAAATGAGGTTTTGAAGACCTCGAAACTCCGAATTGGGCTCTAAAACATGAGATGACCTTTTGGGTCATCACACCAAGAATAAGTAAATAATTAAATGAAAAGAATGAGTGAGAAATGCAAGAAAAATGAGGGAAAAATAAATTTCAGGTGACTTTTGTGATGAGGTGCAATAAAGAGAATTTATGAAGTAACTTTTAAACTTTTAAAAATTAAGTTGGATGAAGAGAATAAAGTGAAAAAATTCAAAAAAAGGAGATAAAAGATGAATAGGATTCTTGGCTTAGGAGAGGTGCCAAGTCACCTTTTCAATTTCCTTTTATATATATATATATATATATATATATATATTTATGAATGAGTTCTTAACTGTTGTATCTAATTGTTTCCAAGTGAGGAAGTAAAATCACGTTTAAATCTTATCCTTCACGTTGCTTGATTTATTTTCTCCTCTATATAATAAAAACTAAAGATGACGGGTCAAATAACATGTTACCAACAGTTCAGCAAGCTAGGATGGTTCTTGTATAAAATATCATGAGAAAGAAATTATTGTCAGAACAAACTAAGAGATCAAGGCCAGAAAAGAGAAAAAATTATTCCAATGAAAAAAATTGAGGTTCCAATGATTCTGCATGTAACATATGTTCCCCGATAAAGTTTGAAATAAAGACAGATGATAAGTTTGAACAATAAGGTTTGAGGACAGATTTAGATACAGTTCATCTAATTTCAGAAGTAGTATAGCAGTTATATTACTTAAAGAACTTTCCATCAGAAAAGTTTTCTCACGGTTTTGAAGTGGCTGATACTACATGCATACAAATATTTCACGTGTTGGCATTATTTAACAACAGTATTCTGACTTTCCTGTTTGATATCAGTTTCAGGGTGCAAGGAAGAGGATTTGGAGAAGGATAGAAGGACAATATCAAGGACAATAAAAATGTTAAGTAAGGTGCTTGAACAACTTCATTTGTGATGTGCCTCTCCCTCACCATTCCGTATCTATTTAGTGTGATCATTGGTTATGCTTTTAGGTGGTATGGGGGATTAAAAACCTTTTATATTCTTCAATTGGCTAGTATCAAGTTTGGCAAATATCATTTTCATATCTTCTCAGAAATCTATAAGTCGCACAATTGCGACTGAGTATGACAGACTAAAGTGATATTAACCTTGGGTTAAAAATCTTAGGTGTTATGACTTGAAGTACTTGATGGGAAAAAATTTCACTAAATGTCGCTTGGCGAATATGTGACATAAATCTGCTTTATCTTGAGAACATTATAATATATGTTTATGACTTTCTGTATCTACCAGTCTATCTCCTTAGCCCCTTTCCCAAAAATTTTCGTGTAGACTTCTTTATGTACCTACAAAACTCATATTTCATATAGACATTTGTCCTCCTCTTCTAAAGTCGTGGAGGCACACAATGACGTATATATATATTTGCAAGCAGTTTTAGGAGTTGGTATCTAGATAGTCTTGCAGCCTAATGAAATCACGAGTGTTGAGCCTAGCCATGCTGAAGATTCTGGTGCAACATGCATCATTAGACACTAATTAACTCAACTGCTCCTGCCTCACAGTAGAAATAAATAGAGCTCCTGAAAATTTACATGTCAAATTTTCCTTGTTTTCATTCTCATTCATCTAAGAAAATCATATCAGTGGACTCATGTGAATGTTTTTAAGGAATATTTCTTGGATAAAACAAATTCTAGGACCTAGACTTTAGAAAATACTTTTGATAATAGTTATCTAATGGTGAAAATACTTGGAATTTCACATGCTACTCTTGCAGGTTAATAAGCCCACCACTGGAGTCATAGCCAGAAGAAAAAGTATTTTTGACATGTTAAGTGATGATGCAAAGAGTTCTTGAAGCACAAGAATCCTGTTGTCCTTCGCCAATAAAAAGCTTCAAAGCAAAGGCTGTAAATAGTTGACATGAGTTGTGTTTAAACATGTGAAAGTGGCTACCCTCTTATTAGATGAATTTATTGTTTATATGAATTTATGTTTTTTAGGTTTGTATTTGACTAACCTTCGGATGAGTACTTGTTTTTCAGTTTGTTTTTCTCTAACACCAGCTTAAAAGTGTGATGAATTTTTCATATTTTCTAACGATGTAGGGCATATGCACCTGCACGGCACGGGCACACACCATCTATATATATATATATATATATATATATATATATATATATATATATATATATATATATATATATATATCTATA
>NC_031997.1:30725145-30741641 GCF_001879085.1 Nicotiana attenuata
TATATATATCACGACCCGAATTTTCCACCCTCGGGAGTCATGATGGCGCCTACTAGTGAAAGTTAGGCAAGCCAATTATTTTCACTATTTATCTCTTTCTCATTTTTAATCCATTAACAGTTAAGAACCAACATTTAATAAACAATAGAATTCAATAAGCGGAAGACTGAAATGAAATGTTTAACAATGCTACCAATACTAATCCGTAACAAAACTACCCAAGACTGGTGTCACATTTCACAGACTGTCTAGGAGAACTACAAATAAAGGTCTGAAAGAAATAATACAACACTGTCTCTGGAAATACATGAAAGAAACAGGATAAAAGATAGAAGGAGACGCCAAGGCCTGCGGACGTCTGCAGGACTACCTCGGGTCGCCTGATGAACTAGAAGCAGCAACCTCACTGCGGTCCGAAAGCTACAGCACCGGGATCTGCACATAAGAGTGCGGAGTGTAGTATCAGCACAACCGACCCCATGTGCTGGTAAGTGCCTAGCCTAACCTCGGCGAAGTAGTGACGAGGCTAGGACCAGACTACCAAGTAAACCTGTGCAGTTAAATCATATACAGCGGAAAGTAAAGGCAGAAATTTACAATTTAAAAGTAAGAAGGGGGAAGAGAGACATGCTGCGGGGATATCAAGTAACAACAGGGATTAATTAGATAACCGCAAAGAACATCGTAACTCTAATATCAACAATAACTAGGAAATCAAACAAGTGCACGGCATCACCCTTCGTGCTTTTACTCTCGTCCTCACCAAATATTAATATAATCGGCACGGCATCACCCTTTGTGCTTTTACCTCACATAATCATGGCACGGAATGATCCTTCGTGCATAATCACTCATATAAAGGCACAGAATGGTACATCGTGCGGCACGACATCACCCTTCGTGCATTAACACTCTCTCACCAAAACAATACAAGGAATCACCCTTCGTGCTTTAACACTCTCACCAAAACAATGCACGGCATCACCCTTCGTGCTTTAACACTCTTCCTCACCCAAACAACAATCACAAACAATAAGGGCAAGAAAATAAATGAAATCACAATCACAATGAAGATCCCGGCAAGAGAACAATATCAAAAGCAACAACATCCCGGCAAGGGAACATTATCAAAATCTTCTTCTCCTTTTTTCACATTTACTTCACAACTCAATTTACAACTTGAGCCAACACTCTACTATGCTCAATTACCAATGATACTTTCGCAATTCGATTCACAACTTGAGCCAACGCTCTACAATGTTCAAATACCCATGATACTTTCACAAATCAATTCACAACTTGAGCCAACGCTCTTAAATGTTCAATTACCCAATTTACTTCCACAAGCCTTGTTCAACAATGGTAATATCACATAAGGCATGAATAATACAAAAAGGAGTCACATTAATCATAGTATAAGACTCACGGGCATGCTTGACACCAACGTATAGATACTCGTCACCATGCCTATACGTCGTACTCAACAATTAGCACATAGCTTTACCTCGATGCCACGAACACAATTCAATCCTCAACTATCGCTTTACCTCTTGATTCTACCACCAATTCGCTCGTATCTAGCCACAAGTTACTTAACTATATCAATAAACGCTAAATGAATCAATTCTAATGCATGAAAATAGATTTTCTAGAGTTTCTTCCAAAAAGTCAAAAATCGACCCTGGTCCCACATGGTCAAAACACCAAAACCCGATGACCCATTCACCCACGAACTCAAATATATAATTTATTTTGAAATCAAACCTCAAATCGAGGTCCAAATCCCCAAAATTTGAAAAACCTAAGTTCTACCCAAACACCCAATTTCCCCTATGAAAACCTTTGACTTTGAGTTGAAATCATGAGAAAAGATGTTAAAGATTAATAAAAACGAGTTAGAAATGACTTACAATCGATTTGGAAGAGTACTTGTCTCTGAAAAATCGCCCAAGAGTGTTTAGGTTTTGAAAGGGTTTGAAAAATGGTTGAAATGCGTCTAAGTTATGATTTTGCAGGTAGCAGATGTCGCAATTGCGACCAGGGTTCGCAATTGCAAATCCCCTCAGACTGCTAACGTCCCATTTGCGAACAAAGGTTTGCATTTGCGAATCCTGAGGAGTCCAGTCCTCTTCGCATTTGCGATACTGCCTTCGCATTTGCGACCAAGGCAGCCCAGGCCACTATTCGCATTTGCAACACATTGCTCGCATTTGCAAGCTCGCATTTGCGAGCCAGGCTTCGCAATTGCGAAGCCTGCAGGCCTGCAACACACCAGAAATTCCTACGTCCAAATTTCACTCTGTGGCCTATCAAAAACTCACCCGAGCCCTCGGGGCTCCAAACCAAACATGTACACTAACCCAAAAACATCATACCTACTTGCTCGTGCATTCAGATCACCCAAATAACATCAACAATTATGAATTTAGCACCAAAATCAAAGAAAATCTCAAGAACTTTCAATGTTGTAAATTTTACAACTAAGGTTCCGAATCACGTCATATGACCTCCGTTTCTTACCAAATTTTACAGGCTCAACTTAAATCACATATAAGACCTGTACCAGGCTACTAAACCAACATACGGGCTCGATACCATCGAATTCCAAACGCATTTCATTTCAAAAAACTCATATATATTCTAGAAAACAATTTTCTTTAAAAATTTGTTTCTCGGGCTTGGGACCTCGGAATTCGATTCTGGGCATACGCTCAAGTCCCATATTTTCTTACGGACCCTCCGGGACCATCAAATCACGGGTCCGGGTCCATTTACCCAAAATGTTGACCGAAGTCAACTTAAATTTATTTTAAAAGCAAAATTTATTATTTTTCATAGATTTTCACAACATGGCTTTCCGGATACACGTCCGGACTGCACATGCAAATCGAGGTGAGGCAAAAAGGAGGTTTTAAGGCCTCGGAACTCAGAATTTACTTTCAAAACGAGTGATGACCTTTTGGGTCATCACATCCTCCACCTCTAAAACAACCATTCGTCCTCGAACTGACATAAGAAGGAAGTGCCTGAGTCGGAGAAAAGATGGGGGTATCGGCTCCGCATATCGGACTCGGACTCCCAGGTCGATGCCTCAGCAGGCTGACCTCTCCACTGAACATGAACAGAAGGGAAACTCTTCGATCTCAACTTACGAACCTTCCGGTCTAGAATAGCTACCGGCTCCTCCTCATAGGACAAGTCCTTGTCCAAGTCTGTAAGCCACCTCTCCCACTCGATCAAGAATCCCAAACGGGCCAAAGAACCTAAGGCTAAGCTTGCCCTTTTTTCCGAATATCATCACGCCCTTCATAGGCGACACCCGAAGCAACACCCGCTCACCGACCATGAATGCCAAATCACGAACCTTACGGTCGGCATAACTCTTTTGCCTGGACTTAGCTATACGAAGCCTATCCTGAATGACCCTGACCTTGTCCAAGGAATCCTGTACTAGATCCGTACCCAACAACCGAGCCTCTCCCGGTTCAAACCATCCAACCGGCGACCGACACCGCCTACCATATAAAGCCTCATAAGGAGCCATCTGGATGCTTGACTGGTAGCTGTTGTTGTAAACAAACTCTGCTAAAGGCAAAAACTGGTCCCACGAGCCTCCAAAGTCAATGACACAAGCTCAGAGCATATCCTCCAAAATCTGAATAGTACGCTCGGACTGCCCGTCCGTCTGAGGATGAAATGCTATGCTCAACTCGACCCGTGTGCCCAACTCACGCTAAAATGCCCGCCAGAAATGTGAGGTAAACTGCGTACCTCGATCCGAAATGATAGATACGGGCATACCATGAAGACGAACAATCTTCCAGATACAGATCTCAGCTAACCTCTCAGAAGAATAAGAAATCACCACATGAATGAAATGTGCTGACTTGGTCAGCCTATCAACAATAACCCATGCTGCATCGAACTTCCTCTGAGTCCGTGGGAGTCCAACAACAAAGTCCATAGTGATACGCTCCCACTTCCACTCAGGAATCTCAATCTTCTGGAACAAACCACCAGGTCTCTGATGCTCGTACTTTACCTATTGACAATTCAAACACCGAGCCACATACGCAACAATATCCTTCTTCATCCTCCTCCACCAATAATGCTGCCGCAAGTCCTGATACATCTTAGCGGCGCCCGAATGAATAGAGTACCGGGAACTATAGGCCTCCTCTAGAATCAACTCTCAAAGTCCATCCACATTAGGCACACAAATACGATCCTGCATCCTCAAAACTCCATCATCTCCCACTCTGACCTGCTTGGCACCACCGTGCTGCACCGTGTCCTTTAGGACACACAAATGGGGATCATCATACTGCCGATCTCGAATGTGCTCCAATAATGAAGAATGAGCGACGGTGCAAGCTAACACACGGCTGGGCTGAGAAACATCCAACCTCACGAACCTATTGGCCAAAGCCTGAACATCCAACGCAAGCGATCTCTCACCGACCAGAATATACGCAAGACTGCCCATACTGGCTGACTTCCTACTCAAAGCATCGGCCACCACATTGGCCTTCCCCGGATGATATAAGATGGTGATATCATAGTCTTTCAATAACTCCAACCACCTTCTCTGCCTCAAATTTAGCTCCTTCTGCTTGAACAAATACTGCAAACTCTTATGATCCGTGAACACCTCACATGACACGCTATATAAATAGTGCCTCCAAATCTTCAGCGCGTGAACAATGGCTGCTAACTCCAAATGATGGACTGGATAGTTCTTCTCATGAATCTTCAACTGACGTGAAGCATAAGCAATGACCTTGCCATCCTGCATCAACACCGCACCAAGTCCAATACGAGATGCATCACAATAAACGGTATACGGCCTTGAACCTGTGGGCAAAACCAACACCGGCGCCGTAGTCAAAGCTATCTTGAGCTTCTGAAAGCTCGCTTCACACTCGTCCGACCACTTGAACTGGGCACCCTTCTGGGTCAACCTGGTCATCCGAGCTGCAATAGATGAAAACCCATCCACAAACCGACGGTAATAGCCTACCAAACCCGAGAAACTCCAGATCTCTATAGCTGATGCGGGTCGAGGCCAGTTCTTGACTGCCTCTATCTTCTTCGGATCAACCTGAATACCCTCTACTGGAACAACGTGACCCAAGAATGCAACTCAACTCAACTAGAACTCACACTTCGAAAACTTGGCATACAACTGATTGTCTCTCAAAGTCTGAAGAACCACTCTCAAATGTTGCTCTTGCCCCTCCCGGCTGCGGGAATAAATCAAAATATCATCAATGAAGACGATGACGAAGGAATCCAAATAAGGCCTGAACACTCGGTTCATCAAATCCATGAAAGCTGCTGGGGCATTTGTCAATCCGAATGACATCATTAAGAACTCATAATGCCCGTACCGAGTGCGGAAAGCTGTCTTAGGGACATCGGATGCCCTAATTCTCAATTGATGGTAGCCACATCTCAAGTCGATCTTAGAAAACACTTGGGCACCCTGAAGCTGGTCAAACGGATCATTGATCCTCGGCAATGGATACTTATTCTTGATTGTAACATTGTTCAACTGCCGGTAATCTATACACATCCTCATTGATATGTCCTTCTTCTTAACAAACAACACCGGCGCACCCCATGGCAAGACACTGGGCCTAATGAAGCCCTTATCAAGCAAGTCTTGCAACTGCTCCTTCGATTCTTTCAACTCAGGCGGGGCCATACGATACGACGGAATAGAAATGGGCTGGGTGCCCGGAGCAAAATCAATGCAGAAGTCAATGTCCCTATCGGGTGGCATACTTGGCAGGTCTGAAGGGAATACCTCAGGAAACTCACGAACAACAGGCACAGAATCAATAGAAGGAACCTCGGCACTATCATCACGAGCATATGCCAAATAAGCTAAACACCCCTTCTCGACCATACGCCGAGCCTTCATATATGAGATAACACTATGGGTAGAATGACCAGGAGTCCCTCTCCACTCAAGACGAGGTAAACCCGGTAAGGCTAAGGTCACAGTCTTGGCATGACAGTCCAAGATAGATTGATAACGTGATAACCAGTCCATCCCCAATATGACATCAAAATCAACCATGTCCAACAGTAACAAATCTACTCGGGTCTCAAGACCCCCAATCACAACTACACAAGAATGATGAACACGATCTACCACAATAGAATCACCCACCGGTGTAGACACATAAACAGGAGCACTCAAAGAATCGCTAGGCATGACCAGATACGGTGCAAAATAAGATGACACATAAGAGTATGTAGACCCTAGATCAAATAGAACTGAAGCATCCCTACTACAAACCAGAACCGTACCTGTGATAACTGCATCGGAAGCCTCAGCCTCAGGCCTGGCTGGAAGAGCATAACATCGGGGCTGGGCCCCACCACTATGACTCACATCTCTGGGACGACTTCCTGCTGGCTGGCCTCCACCTCCAGTACCTCTACCTCCACCTCTAGCACCTCTACCCCCACCCCTAGCTGGCTGAGCGGGCTGTGGGACACTCGGTGCCTGAACCATGGCACGGGAACCCTGATGCTGGGAGCTGCTCGATGCTCGGGGGCAAAATCTAGCAATATGCCCCGTATCGCCACAAGTATAACAAGCCCTCGGCTGCTGAGACTGCTGGCCCTGACGACCTGAATGACCACCCCAAAAACTCTGGAGCGGCGGTGCACTGATAGGAGCTGGTGGTGCACTGTAGGACTGCTGATCAAAATACTACATATGAGGTCCATGGCCACCTGAAGCACCGTGCAAAACCTGAAGTGCTGACTGAAAAGGCCTAGGACGATAGCCACTACCAAAAGAATCTTTACCTCCAGATGAGGCACCACTGAATCTGCATGAATGACGAGGCCTTTTGTCAGACCCTGACCATCCCCCTGTGACAGAACCATCTCAACTCTCTGTTGATACCCAATTTTTTCCTAAGTATTTTTATACCCAAATGTTTCCAAAATAGCAAATTGGTGCATATATAAGCACACCTAAGAATTTTGGCATTTTAATGATTTTTAAAACCAATTTGTTGCCTATTTTAGTACAACAATATCCAATAATTATTCCCAAAATTTTCATTTTTGGCGAATAATTCATTTTATTCTCACATTTGCACCAAAATATAATTAAGGTAATTTTTGCATATTTTTACAAATTTGTTTGGTATTTTAAAAGCTAAATTGCATATAATTGCAATTATAGCCTATCTTGTAATTTATAGCGTTTTATGTTTATAAAATTAATCCCAGTATTTTTAATTTAATATTTATATAATATTCATTTACCNGGCCTATGCAGCATACAAATGCTGCTGGATTGAAATATTGGGCCTTAAAAGTTTGGCCCATGAAGCATACAAATACTGCTGGGTTACCTTGAGAGCTAGCCCAGCGCAGGGCTTCTATTGTTGCTCTTGGGCCCAGGCCTAAAACCTTTAAAAATTATATTAGAAATATGGAAGTTGCTTCACAAATATAAAATTGGGCTTTGAATTAGGTAACAAGTTCGAGCTAAAGGGTCTTTCCCTTTTGTTTGAAATTGAATTTGAATTTGAGGCCCAGATTTATAAATGTGAATTAACCAGTTGTTTTCTTTTGAGACAAATTCAATAAAAATCATAGTTAATTTAGGGTTAGCCCTTAAATAAAAAAATGAGACGAGCCTCGTTAAACCAGATGGATAAACTACTGGGCCCTCAATAAATGCTACATAAAAATACTTAGAATTCGGGCAGACCGTTTTAGCAAATTTCACGGTCCTCCCCAAAGACAATGAATGCGTAGTTGCTTAGGACGCGTATTTTAATAATATTACCTTCCTAAATGTGGGTGCACATTTATGTGACCCAAATCTAAATCTCAACGAAGTCGGAATGTGTCAAAAGCCACGGGCGCACTGGTGTGACGTGGTTCGAGACACATTTTCACAACGTTGCAATTCTTATTAAAAAGACATAAAATAAAAGCGGTTAAAATAAAAGGCACATAGGTTAGTATATGTTTAAAAATCAGATAAAAGCAAATACAACAGTTGAGCAACCGTGCTAGAACCACGGAACCCGGGAATGCCTAATACCTTCTCCCGGTTAACAGAATTCCTTACTCAGATTTCTGGTTCGCGGACTGTTAACAGAGTCATAATTTCCTCAGATTGGGATTCAAACGGTGACTTGGGACACCATTAATCTCCCAAGTGGCGACTCTGAATATTAATAATAAATCCCGTTCTGACTGTCCTTTAATTGGAAAAACTCCTTTGCACCCTCACTGGTGTAGGTAAAAAGGAGGTGTGACACCAACCACACCCAACCCTAATCATTTTCTTACCAAACACCGCCCTTGAAACCCCTCATCTCTGAAACGCTCTCTAATCTCTCTGCAAACCCTATCCGCCGCCTCTCAATCCCACCCTAATCCATGGCCTCCCATGGCCATCGGAGATGTGTAATGGCCTCCCATGGCTCCTGGGTGTTCGCTTATGTGGTTTCACGGCAAAAATCTCGAAGGAAGCTAGTCCAGTCGTTGCCTGACTTGCATTCATGACCTTTCTACGGTCGTCCCTGACTTTTCTCTGGCCAGCCATGGCCGTTCTAGTCAGATCCTTGGCGCTCCTGGTTAGATCGTTAATTTCCAAGGCCTTTCTCACCTTTCTGGGTTCTTCAAAACCCTAATCTTTGGGATTTTTTTGATTTTTCTTTCAGATCTTCTTTAGATCTATACTTGCCATGAATGTTTAAGTGCTTTCGCGAAAATTCTTCAACTTTTCTTGCAAAAACGACCTTTCATTAGGGTTTTTCCTTTGAAGTTTTTCAAAAGATCTCTGATCTTTTAACGTGTTTATGTTTTGGCTATGATTCGTTCATGTTTATTCTTCTATCTGTTTCAGCATGTTAAAAACCCTAATTCCTTTTTAGTTTATCCCAGTTCTGAAAGCTGCTTGTCTAAATGTGCATTTGTTCTTTGTTGCTGATTCTTTCTTCCTCGTTTAATTTGTTTAATTTTAAGTTCTTACCATCTTGCAAAAACCTGGTTACTGTTAAAGCCTTATATTTCTTTAGAAGTTTTCTCACTTGTTCCTACTCTGAGACCCTTTACTTGCTTCTATGTCTTCTTCACTGTTGTTTCTATGTGATTATTTGACCTGCTTGACTACTGTGCTTCGAATATTTTCTTACTACTAAACCCTAGCTTACCCTAATACTACTATATGTTTGTGCTGCTTCTTTTCATCAACATGTCTAACACTGCATGCTTGTTCATTCCTTGTTATTTATATAGTGAAGTGCAGAATCATGTTCCTTTCTTGTTTGATCTTGATTCCTTTGATCTTGTGACTGGCTGCAAAAAAAAGATTTTTCTTACGAGCCCTAATTTTTACTCATCTGTTCAAAATTAATTGATTCACTTCCTTTATTGTGATGTTTTACCTTGCTGAATCCTTTCCCAAAATAAGCCTATTTTTGTACTTGGACTGGATTATTTACTTCATGCTTTTACTATCCCTTTTCATGGAAATAATCAATCTGCCCCCCAAACTGATTTTCTTTCCTTAATTAGGCCTGCTGACCCGTTAAGCAGTGTTTCCCTAATTAAAGGGGAATCATTTGGGTTAATTGATTCTGAATGGTGATTGTTTCCATGTTTGTGTTTTAATTTTACTTATTACCTTATTTCTCTACACGTTTTCAAAGCTATAAATACCTACACTCTTCTCTTTCAAACACACGAACACAGACGAACAATCTGAGTTCAAAAATCACTCTTACACTTAAAAACTCTCTCTCTCTTTCTGCTACTTGTGCTGTTGCTTTGTCTAGCCGGCTGGAAGCCAAGGCTAGACTGTGGATTCTTGTTTGCTCTATTTTTCTGCACTTTGCTTCTCTACTGGTATGTCCTAGTTAATTTACAAGCTTCAACAACAACATGTTTTTCATTCCTGTCCACTTCTACTCATGTTTTCTGCAATCAAGATGTGTTATTAGCATGCTGTAATATGTTCCCTTTCCCTTGCAATTTAAAGTTTATCTATGTGTGCATTCTGTCAGTCGTGTGTTGTTTATTTGCTACCTTATGAATCCCAAACCCCCATACCCCTTTATATGCTTTAAGTTATGGTTCAGAAACATGGCAATGTCTGAAATCATTGTCCATGGATATGAACTGGACCCCTTTGGGCCCTAAGCTTTGTCAATTTCCCATCCCCACTCCCTTATTGTGTGTGCTGAGTAACAGCCTTGGCCTGCCAGTATTTCTAATTATTGTTCAGGCCATGGCTTGACCTCCAGTAGGTCTTTACTCTCTAAATGCTTGATCAACAGGTTTGGTCAGGGGTGTGCCAGTCTATTTTGTGGCTGGGCATGACCACCAGCCTGCCTGGGTAGCCCCCTACCCTTTCTATTGCACTTACACTCATTCTTAGAACTTAAGTTCTGCCCCTCTTGTGTGAGCCTTGCCTTGGGACCCTTGAGCTCCCTCTGAACTTGGACACATAAGGGCTGGCCCTTCCACACTGCACAACTCAATTTCTGATTAACATCTTGGGTGTATGCACTGCCTGGGGTTCCTGAAATCCCTTGGATCTCTGAAACACCCTAGATGAGAGAAGGCTTGGAAATCTGAATCTCGGAAGTGGCTCAATCTCATATTATTAGGCCCCAAGTCTGGATTAGGCTGCTCGTATGTAGCTGAGGATTTCTGATGTATTTTTTTAATTCCAGTTCATTTCTTTTGGGTTGTAATAACTTGTACAAGCTCGGAGAACTTTAGCAAAAAGGGGGGTTGGGATTTATTTTTATGCATCAAGGGTAGAGATCATGCCTATAGGAGTTTGTTATGATTTTTGCAATTTCACACCTAGAAATCATGCCTATAGGGTAACTCTTAATTTCTGCAAATACGCCTAGATATCATGCCTATAGGTTAACTTTTAACTTCTGCAAACTCATACCTAGAAATCATGCCTATAGGATTCACTCATAATTTCTACATCTCCGCGCATAGATATCCTGCCTATAGGATTCACTTCCAATTGTTCTATAAAATACGGTCTATAGACTACAGCATTCTGCATTTTTAAACATCACTAGGCAAACAGTTTGTAGGTTTAACAACAAGAGCTGCATATAGATACCATGTTCCTAGGACCTTCGTTAACGTCCAAAAGGTGTCCAAATCAGCATACATATAGAAAGCATGCCTATAGGAAATCTCGAATCTGAATAGAGGTAATATTAACTGTTGAACTCGTAATGTCCTGTTAAAATTGGTAGAGTATGTATCTTTTTCTAAAATCAGTATACATCAAGCCTAGTTTAAACCAACACTTAGAGGATTAACAATCAGATCGGTTTTAGTCAACTGCATTCGAGTAAGACTAATGTAGACTTTTTCGCCTAAAAATATGTGTTGAACCAGTCCGCTCGTCGCTTTATTTAATTAAGACCAAAAACAGTACGTGTAAGACATGCTAAACTCTATGACTTTTTGCTGGTTTATGGAGGCATATTTTAGCCCTGTTTGCTTGCCTGATTCCCTCTATTTGCACTTATGTGTTTTGGTTGACGCCTTAGCATTTTGTCCTTTGAAAACTTCTAAAAGCCCCAAACCCCCTTCCCTTTAGGATTAGTAGTCCATTTGCCTCCGGAACTGATAGGATTGGGGCGGGTAATAGCATGCAATAAGTAACGATACCATTCCGTGCTTTAATACCTTAACGGGGTGGGAAGGGTAGACATGGAGATGATGATCACACGATAACACTACGCGTACAATTGGATACTGGTGTTGTGTAAATGATCCATGTGATATATAAACCTAGGACCCCCCCCCCCTCCCTCTTTATTAGTTTTTCATTTTCTGAATTTTAAAAGCTGTCCATTTTTCAACTTCCGCTTCTTTTACTTCTTTTAAGTTGCGTACATCAATTATTTGACCCCTTCTTTTGTGATTATAAGACTACTTCCTTCTAGATGTCAGCACTTTTAAATCCTTTCGTGCTTTTTATTTGCAATTGTTATGTGAGTGGTTTCATCGTATTCTCAATGCTTGCTTGTCTACTTGTTGTTTGCATTTAAAGTCACAGTTGTAGCATGGCCGGGAACCACACTAGTGGATCTTGGGGGCTGCCTAATACCTTCCCCTCAAGATAATTTCTAGCCCTTACCCAAACTCTGGTTTTCATCTCAAATTCTTTTCTTAAAGTGTCGTAATGCACTATAATCATTAAGTGGCGACTTTCCAAATCCAAAACCCAATTCCCAAACGGGAATAGAGTTGTCTTTCCTAAATGTTGTAAACCCGATTCCGCGAAGAAAAACGGGGCATCGACACTCTCCTAGCCACATTGGCCGCCTCTTGAAAAGAAATCTCACTCCCCGTCTTCTTGGCCATCTGAAATCGAATAGGCTGAATGAGTCCCTCAATGAACCTCCTCAATCTCTCTGTCTCTCAGCGGGAAGTATAAGAAGAGCATGATGGGCCAAGTCGATAAACCTGGTCTCGTACTGGGTAACAGTCATAGAACCCTACTGGAGACGCTCAAACTGCCTTCGATAGATCTCTCTCTGAGTGATAGGGAGAAACTTCTCCAAGAATAGCTGTGAAAACTGATCCCAAGTCAGAGCTGGTGACCCAGCTGGCCTAGCCAAGCTAAAATCTCTCCACCAAGTCTTGGCGGATCCAGATAAGCGAAAAGTAGCGAAGTCGACCCCATTGGTCTCCACTATCCCCATGTTCCCGAGAACCTCATGACAGCTGTCTAAATAATCCTGGGGATCATCAGAAGATCCACCGCTGAAAGTGGTAGTGAAGAGCTTGGTGAACCTGTCCAATCTCCACAAGGAATCAGCAGACATAGCTGCTACATCACCGGTTTGAGCTACCACACCCGGCTGAACTGCTCCAACTGGCTGAGCTGCTGGAGTCTGAAACTGGGGAGCCATCTGCTCGGAGTGCGAGTAGCAGGAGCCTGGGCTCCTCCTCCAGCCTGAGAGACGGCTGGTGCTACAGGAAGCAAGCCTGCTCGGGTGACACTCTCCATAAGGCACACTAAATGGACCAAAGCATCCTGGAGTACTGGGGTAGCAATGAACCCCTCTGGGACCTGAGCTGGGCCCACCGGAACTGCCTGGGCCGGAACCTCCTCGTCAAACTCAACCTGAGGCTCCGCCACTGGTGCTGCTGCTTTGGGCTGAGCTCCGCCCCTGCCTCGGCCTATAGCACGGCCTCGGCCTCGCCCTTTGCCCCTCGTGGGAGTTGCTGCCGGGGGCTCGGGCTGCAGGTCAGTGGATGAGGAAGCGCTTGTTCTCGGCATCTACGAAAGAAAAGAGTAGAAATTCGATTAGCATTGAGAAGCCAAACCGCACGACGGGAAAGAATAGATGTGAAGTTTTTCCTAACTCTGTAGCCTTTATGGGATAAATACAAACGTCTCCGTACCGACCCCTCAGACTCTACTAAGCTTGTCCATGAATTGTGAGACCTAAGTAACCTAGAGCTCTGATACCAACTCGTCACGACCCAGATTTCCCACCCTCGGGAGTCGTGATGGCGCCTACTAGTGAAAGTTAGGCAAGCCAATTATTTCCACTATTTACCTCTTTCTCATTTTTAATCCATTAACAACTAAGAACCAACATTTAATAAACAACAGAATTCAATAAGCAGAAGACTGAAATGAAATGTTTACCAATGCTACCAATACCAATCCGTAACAAAACTACCCAAGACTGGTGTCACAATTTCACAGACTGTCTAGGAGTACTACAAATAAAGGTCTGAAAGAAATAATACAACACTGTCTCTGTAAATACATGAAAGAAACAGGATAAAAGATAGAAGGAGAAGCCAAGGCCTGCGGACGTCTGCAGGACTACCTCGGATCGCCTGATGAACTAGAAGCAGCAACCTCACTGCGGTCCGAAAGCTACAGCACCGGGATCTGCACAAAAGAGTGCAGAGTGTAGTATCAGCACAACCGACCCCATGTGCTGGTAAGTGCCTAGCCTAACCTCAGCGAAGCAGTGACGAGGCTAGGACCAGACTACCAAGTAAACCTGTGCAGTTAAATCATATACAACGGAAAGTAAAAGCAGAAATTTACAATTTAAAAGTAAGAAGGGGGGAAGAGAGACATGCTGCGGGGATATCAAGTAACAATAGGGAACAATTAGATAACCGTAAAGAACATAGTAATTCAAATATCAACAATAACCAGGAAATCAAACAAGTGGACGGTATCACCCTTCGTGCATTAACACTCTCTCACAAAAACAATACAAGGCATCACCCTTCGTGCTTTAACACTCTCTCACCAAAACAATGCACGGCATCACCCTTCGTGCTTTAACACTCTTCCTCACCCAAACATTAATCACAAACAATAAGGGCAAGGAAATAAATAAAATCACAATAAAATCACAATGAAGATCCCGACAAGGGAACAATATCAAAAGCAACTACATCCCGGCAAGGGAACAATATAAAAATCCTCTACTCCTTTTTTCACATTTACTTCACAACTCAATTTACAACTTGAGCCAACGCTTTACTATGCTCAATTACCAATGATACTTTCGCAATTCGATTCACAACTTGAGCCAACGCTCTACAATGTCCAAATACCCATGATACTTTCACAAATCAATTCACAACTTGAGCCAACACTCTTAAATGTTCAATTACCCAATTTACTTCCACAAGCCTTGTTAACAATGGTAATATCACATAAGGCTTGAACAATACAAAACGGAGTCACATTAACCATAGTATAAGACTCATGGGCATGCTTGACACCAACGTATAGATACTCGTCACCATGCCTATACGTCGTACTCAACAATTAGCACATAGCAAATAGGACATGACTCCTAATCCCTCAAGCTAAGGTTAGACCAAACACTTACCTCGATGCCACGAACACCATTCAAGCCTCAACTATCGCTTTACCTCTTGATTCCACCACCAATTCGCTCGTATCTAGCCAAAAGTTACTTAACTATATCAATAAATGCTAAACGAATCAATTCTAATGCATGAAAATAGATTTTCTAGAGTTTTTCCCAAAAAGTAAAAAATCGGCCCTGGGCCCACATGGTCAAAACCCGAGGTTCGAACCAAAACCCAATCACACATTCACCCACGAACTCAAATATATATTTTTTTTGAAATCGGACCTCAAATCGAGGTCCAAATCCCCAAAATTTGAAAAACCTAAGTTCTACCCAAAACACCCAATTTCCTCCATGAAAACATTTGATTTTGAGTTGAAATCATGAGAAAAGATGTTAAAGATTAATAAAAACGAGTTAGAAATGACTTACAATCGATTTGAAAGAGTACTTGTCTCTGAAAAATCTCCCAAGAGTGTTTAGGTTTTGAAATGGTTTGAAAAATGGTTGAAATGCATCTAAGTTATGATTTTGCAGGTTGCAGATGTCCCAATTGCAACTAGGGTTCGCAATTGCGAACCCCTAAGACTGCTAACGTCGCATTTGCGAACAAAGGTTCGCATTTGCGAACCCTGAGGAATCCAGTCCTCTTCGCATTTGCGATACTGCCTTCGTATTTGCGACAATTACATCGCATTTGCGACCAAGGCAGCCCAGGCTACTATTCGCATTTGCGACACATTGCTCGCATTTGCGAGCCAGGCCTGCAACACACCAGAAATTCCTAAGTCCAAATTTCACTCTGTGGCCTATCCAAAACTCACCCGAGCCCTCGGGGCTCCAAACCAAACATGCACACTAACCCAAAAACATCATACAGACTTGCTCGTGCATTCAAATCACCAAAATAACATCAACAACTATGAATTTAGCGTCAAAATCAAAGAAAATCTTAAGAACTTTCAAAGTTTTAAATTTTACAACTAAGGTTCCGAATCACGGCATATGACCTCCGTTTCATACCAAATTTTACAGGCTCAACTTAAATCATATATAAGACCTGTACCGGGCTACAGAACCAAAATACGAGCCCGATACCATCGAATTCCAAACACATTTCATTTCCAAAAACTCATATATATTCCAGAAAATAATTTTCTTTAAAAATTCATTTCTCGGGCTTGGGACTTCAGAATTTGATTCCGGGCATACGCCAAAGTCTCATATTTTCCTACGGGCCCTCCGGGACCGTCAAATTACGGGTCCGGGTCCGTTTACCCAAAATGTTGACCGAAGTCAACTTAAATTCATTTTAAAAGTAGAATTTATTACTTTTTCACAGATTTTCACAAAATGGCTTTCCGAATACACGTCCGGACTGCGCACGCAAATTGAGGTGAGGCAAAAAGGAGGTTTTAAGGCCTCGAAATACAGAATTTACTTTCAAAACGAGTGAAAAGGTCATCACAGTATATGTATGTATGTACACACACACATTATGGATATGAAATGCATGGGGGTTATTGATATATATATATATATATATATATATATATATATATATATATATATATATATATATATATATATATATATATATAT
>NC_031997.1:30741661-30766271 GCF_001879085.1 Nicotiana attenuata
TATATATATATATATCACGACCCAAAATCCCTCCGAAGGAGTCGTGATGGCACGTAGTCTCTAAACTGGATAAGCCTGACATTTACAGAAATAACATTAATATTTACTGACTTCAAATTAAATAACTCTCAATAAACCACAATTCCCAAAACCCGTGGTACAAGTCATAAGCCTTTCTAAGAGTAGTTAAACAAAATAAATACAACACTGTTCCACGAGAAGGAATCAATGGAACATAAATACAATGAAGGTGACTCCGAGGCCTGCGAACGCAGCAACATGTTACCGTGAGTCTCCACCGCGATGACCCGCACCACTACTATCGATCAATACCTGGATCTGTACACGCAAAAAAATGTAAAGAAGTGTAGTATGAGCACACCACGGCGGTGCCCGGTAAGTATCAAGACTAACCTCGGTGGGGTAGTGACGAGGAACAGTCAAGACACCTACTGGTCAAATGAAATGATTAGGATGGGATAATAAAATATAGAGATAAAGATAACGAAGTAATACCAACAGCGGAGGGAAATCAAAATACAAACAGTTGGAACAATAAAGGGAGAGCGCGGGTAATAACTAACGATAACCAAGTAAATCAACACTAACATAACAGGAACAGAGACAAGTAAGAATGTTTTCAAATAAAGAAGGCAATGCCAACACAACCAATCACATCATGGCTAGTACGCAATCCTGACCATCTCAACCCTCGATTTCTCATATCGTAATCTCAACTTCCGAACCTTCAGCACACTTGGCACCTTGTGCCCGCATATTTTTCCATCTCACTTCTTAATAACAAAATCCACATGCATAACATTACATAATGTCGTACCATTGCACTCCAGATGTTCAAGAAGTCTTATTACATAATATAAAGTAAATTACAATTTCTAGACTAATTAGGAAAAAAAAACCAGCGAGAGACGTTGAAGCTGTTTAATATAATTAAATGCTAGAAGTATGAATTAATACAAGATAATAAGGAATAACAAAAGCTATAGCAGAGATAAAATAATCACAGAAGGAATACAGCTCAATACAGGACATAAAATCGGGGATCTCTCAGTATCCCGAGGTTCTCTTAGTATCCTCAATGTGTGGCTGGGGAATTCTTGGTCATCGCCCGAGGATCTCGAGTATCCTCAATATATGTGTACCGGGGAACTCTTGGTACTAGAGGAATCTCTTAGTATCCTCAATATATGTGTTGGGGATCTCTTGGTATCCCGAGGATCTCTTGTATCCTCAATATATGTGTGTGGGAATCTCCTTGGTATCCCGAGGATCTCGTAGTATCCTCAATATATGTGATGGGAATCTCTTGGTATCCGGAGGATCTCTTAGTATCCTCAATATATGTGTTGGGGATCTCTTGGTATCCCGAGGATCTCCTAGTATCCTCAATATATGTGTTGGGGATCTCTTGGTATCCCGAGGATCTCTTAGTATCCTCAATATATGTGCTGGGGATCCCTTGGTATCCCGCACTACAGACCAAATCAATATAAATGTACATGTGCACGACATCACCCTTCGTTCTTTATCACTCTTCCTCACCCAAACAGTAGAAACAGCAACATCCCGGCAAGAGAATCAATCAATAGAAACAATAACATCCCGGCAAGGGAATCAACGATAGAAACAATAACATCCCAGCAAGGGAGTCAACAATAGAAATAATAACGTCCCGGCAAGGGAATCAACAATAGAAACGATAACATCATGGCAAGGGAGTCAACAATAGAATCAATAACGTCCCGGCAAGGGAATCAACAATAGAAACAATAACATCCCGGCAAGTGAGTCAACAATACATAATAAGGGTCACGGAAAAACCAAGAAGCACGATAACCTCAACAAAACAACAAGACATAATAAGCACGTGATAGCTACACTGGTAACCACAACAATTGAACAAGTAACATATTTGCACGAAGTCATAGAGGAACTTACAATCAAGGAGTATCACAACAATAAGGAAGGCAATCACTTCAATTAAGGCAATTAAGGGTCAGTGTAACATGTAGAATTAGAGGAAAACTAATAACATCATATGGAGCATATAGAGGCAATTTAAGCAATTAGGAAAACCAATTATAACGGGCTACTTTTCACATAGTGAACATAAGGACCTAAGAAGCCTAGAGAAAATTTCCCGCAGATAAGTCCGAGCACACACTCGTCACCTCGCATGCACGGACTACAATTAAATCCTAAGGGGAAGACCCCCACACAAGGTTATGCAAGATACTTACCTCAATTCGGCCAATTCAATGCTCAATTTAGCTTTTCCTTTACTAATTCATCTACGCTCGGCTCAATCTAGCCAAAAATGACTTGAATACATCTAACAATGCAAGAGAAAATAATTCCAATTAACAAAACTATGATTCTCATATAATTTGCAAAAAGTCAACAAAAGTCAACTCCCCGGGCTCACACCTCGGAACCCGGCAAAATTTACAAAAATCGAACACCCATTCCACTACGAGTTCACCCATACAAAAATTATCTAATTCTGATACCATTTGGTCAATCAAATCATCATTTTACATTTTTGAAATATTTCATAATTTTCCCCAAATTTTCCTTTAGATTCTCATGAATTTGATGTTAAATCTAAGATATAATCAAAAAATATAGTTGGAAGTTGATTAGAGACACTTACCCAATGATTTGGAGACGTTTTGGTCTTTGGAAAATCGCCCATGGAGGTTTAGGGTTTGAGAAAATTGAAAAATGGGTGAAAATCTCGTCAAAAACCTCACTTAATAGGCCTCAGATGTCGCATTTGCGACCCAGGATTCGCAATTGCGAACCNATTTGCGTACTGGGCATCGCAAATGCGATAAAAAAGTTCGTATTTGCGAACACACCAGAAACCAGCAATTATTCCCGACACAAAAATGAGCATAACTTCCTCATACGATGTCCAAATTCGATGATTCTTTTTCCTATGGCTCCGTAATTTTGATACGGATCTAGTGATTTAAAAAAACTCAATTTGGATTTCATTTGCTCAATGTGGTATTATTTTTGCTTGAAGAAATGACGATGAAGCATCCAAAAACAAGCACAACATAGCCTAAACCTATCAGAAACTCACCCAAGCCCTCGGGGCTCCAAACCAAACATGCACGCAAGTCTAAAAACATCATATGGACTTGCTCGTGCAATCAAATCATTAAAATAACATCAAACCTATGAATTTTACCTCAAAACTCATGATTTCTAACTTTTCAACCGGACGTCCAAATCACGTCAAATCAATTCCGATTCTCACTAAATTTCACAAATAGGACTTAAATATCATAACAAACTTGTACTGGGCTCCGGAACCAAAATACGAACCCGATACCAACGAGTTCAAACATTAATTCATTTCTTTATTTCCTTTAAAAACCAGCACAATAATTTTCTTCAAAAATTATTTTCTAAGGCTAGGGACCTCTGAATTTAATTCCGGGCATACGCCCAAGTCTCATATTTTACCGCGGACCTTCCGGGATCGTTGGAACACAGACCGGGTCCATTTACCAAAAATATTGACCAAAGTCAACTAAAAACCAAATTTAACTCTAGAAATTAGTATATTTTTTATATTTTCACATAAAAGCTTTCCGGTTTCACGCCTGGACTGCGCACGCAAGTCGATACACATAATATGAAGATGCTCGTGACCTCAAACTACCGAACCATACGAAATTGTTCAAAACGACCAGTTGGGTCGTTACATCCTCCTCCACTTAAACATACGTTCGTCCTTGAACGTGCCCGGAGTCGTTCCAAAGCCATCGAAGCACTGCATGAGCTCCTCATACATACACCCGGGGACGATTCCCCATCATCCAACCTATGAAGAACTGACAATGCAACTTAGCTAAAGGTCTCATCTCCTCATTAGTCCATAACCTTAGAACAAGACCCAAACCTCAACATCCGAAATTCATCATAGGACCCGAATTCCACATCATCACACTAAACACACCCAAACAAGCTGAATCAAGCCAAAAATTCCAATCCAGAATACAATCACATGTTGTTCCACACAACTCACATACTCGAAGCAATAACCTCTGACCACTATAGTTGCTCAAGTAACATCTTGGATGCAGGCAATATACTTCACATTGAATACAACCTTGTTCCGGACTTCCACAACACTACCCGTGATAAAAAGACATGCGGAAACTCACAGCCGCCCATGAAGTCAACAAGTCACGAAGCTCTCCCGCCCGCCAAGGGCCATTACCCAAATCTTAGCAGAAACACCCTCTCACTTCAAAACACTCCCCACCCCCAATACCATTGCACTAAATTCAGGTCTAAGAACCTCAACTCAGCCAATACAAGCAATCCAACTAACAACTCATCACGGAACCACACAGATTCTTACACTACACAATTCGTACACCAAATCAGCAATAACTTAATTATGCAGCACAAATAAAGGAAAACAAAGTAGAAGAATTATCTAACAAGTACAACATGTGTGACAACAAAAGCATTGGTTTTTCATCAAATCGTCCCACATAGGGAAGACACAACACCAAATAAACACAAAGGAAAGGTTATCCCACATAACATCCGCTGCGGCGTGCAGCCCGCTCCCAAATACTCATTAAGTCAAAATGCTCGGGTTCACTGAACATATGAATACTGATATCAAGTACAATCCCGCATAACATCTGCTGCGGCGTGCAGCCCGCTCCCAAATGCTCATCGAGCCAAAATGCTCAGGTTCACTAATCACATGAATACTGATATCAAGCACAGTAGAGTGTACAAGTAAAATTATGGGAACAATAAATAGAAGTAATAAAATAGGAGAGAAGCAAGCACATATAAGGTGTTATGAACAAATCAACATCACGAGGTCTATCTCGCTCGCATCGCCATAATGCCTGAATGAAATCACAACATGCGTGGGGGATAATCATACAACCTCACCGCCTAGCACATCACAAAAGAGTAGCACATAACATAGGCTAAGGACACAAATAATATCCATTCTGCCTGATAGCATAACCAAAATGGCAATCTCACAGGAGCACACAAACTTGACCTAATACAAAACACATATTCTCATTGAGCTTTCAAATAGTCCCAACCAAATCGTGATCATTCCCAATTAGATAAGTATGCTTCAAAAAGATCCACAATAACTTATCGATATTACATGTTATTAATTATTCCATTCTCAACATTTCTTCAAGATCCGCAAACAGGAAATAGTCCATTCATGAGGGCATCTAGCCCCAAACCTCAGGAATACCAAAATTTCCATACCCAACTCAACTACGGAAATCAAATGGCTGATATATCACTCACACCCTATTATTCTGCTGAAGCACCCATATAGAATTTCTGGCCACGTAACAAAACATGAACCCCGAAAGACTCAAAACCAATTAATCACCATGCTACTAGCCACGCACCCGCCAACCAAAACTCAAGGTCCCTTCCAAAAATGCACACCCTTCACATATGATAGCCAACAAGGTCAACACTCTATTAATTTCTGATACCTATTCAGGAGAAAGTCACAATGTACCACATATCCCTTACGCCCATAGTAGACAGTCAAATCAAGCCTTTGTCAAACCATCGAGACCCTTCCGAGACCTACCCGCACGTAACTAAGCCATCAGGACTGCACCTCCCCAACTAGACCGAGTCAGCCAAACCGTCCAATACAAGAGTGCTGCCACAAATGCCAGTAGAGATTTCCTATTCAAAGGACCAATTACTTCATCGTTATGCTGACCCAATACCACAGAGCTGACCCATTTCTTCGAATAATCAATATGCAATAATCCCAATCAAAGTCCCAACATTGTCCCGTGCAAGATCTCAGACCTTAGTCATATACAAATCTCGGGAACCTACTAATACCACATATACATATACTTCAGGCCAAAACTGACGTAAGTATGACTATGCAAACCGAATACCGCTGATGGACTCCTCCACTTGGCGCGAAGCCATAGAAAACAGCGCCTGATGATCCGCAAACCTAACATTCACAGCTCGTACAACACAAATCACAAGGTACTCCAATACCGCCAACAATCCACAATTAACACTCACCACGCTTCCGTTGCACCTCCATATAAACAACTCAATAGTCTCTCAATACCTCTGTATCTCCAGTCTGAACAACACGTTGAGAAAATGTCTGAGCATCCCTGACTCCCTCGTAGCCTGTCTGTAGCATCACGAACCACTGGCGCATAGCGGACACCGAGAGCGTAATATTACACACGAGTGGATGTAAAGGAACATAAGTTATATGCTTCGAGCTGAATCAATATCGCACGATAAGAAATGAAGAATGTGAGATTATCCTAATAGTTATGTAGCTTCTTGAAGATAAGTACAGACGTCTCCGTACCGATCCTGCAAGAGTCTACTAAACCTGCTTATGACTCGTAGCACCTATGAACCTAGAGCTCTGATACCAACTTGTCACGACCCAAAATCCCTCCGAAGGAGTCGTGATAGTACCTAGTCTCTAAACTAGGTATGCCTAACATTTACAGAAATAACATTAACTTTTACTTACTTCAAATTAAATAACTCTCAATAAACAACAATTCCCAAAACCGGCGGTACAAGTCATAAGCCTTTCTAAGAGTAGTTAAACAAAATAAATACAACACTGTTCCAGAACGAGAAGGAATCAATGGAACGTAAATACAACAAAGGTGACTCCGAGGCCTGCGAACGCAGCAACAGGTTATCGTGAGTCTCCACCGCGATGACCCGCACAGCTACTATCGATCAATACCTGGATCTATTCAAAAAAAAAATGTACAGAAGTGTAGTATGAGCACACCAAGGCGGTGCCCAGTAAGTATCGAGACTAACCTCGGTGGGGTAGTGACGAGGAACAGTCAAGACACCTACTGGTCAAATGAAATGAATAGGATCAGATAATAAAATAACGAGATAAAGATAACAAGGTAATACCAACAGCGGAGGGAAATCAAAATACAAACAGTAGGAACAACAAAGGGAGAACGCGGGTAATAACTAACGATAACCAAGTAAATCAACACTGACATAATAGGAACAGAGACAAGTAAAAATGTTTTCAAATAAAGAAGGCAATGCCAATACGGCCAATAACATCATGCCTAGTACATAATCCCGACCATCTCAACCCTCGATTTCTCATATCATAATCTCAACTTCCGAACCATCAGCACACTTGGCACCTTGTGCCCGCATATTTTTCCAACTCACTTTTAACAACAAAATCCACATGCTATACATTACATAATGTTCATACCATTGCACTCCAGATGTTCAAGAAGTCTCATTTACATAATATAAAGTAAATTACAATTTCTAGACTTATTAGGAAAAAAAAACCAGCGAGAAAAGTTGAAGTTATTTAATATAACTAAATGCTAGCAATATGAAGTATTACAAGATAATAAGCATAACAACGGCTATAGCAGAGACAAAATAATCATCGAAGGAATGCAGCTCAATACAGAGATAACATCCGGGGATCTCTTGGTATCCCGAGGATCTCTTAGTATCCTCAATATGTGTGCTGGGGATCTCTTGGTATCCCGAAGATCTCTTGGTATCCACAATATATGTGCTGGGGATCTCTTGGTATCCCGAGGATCTCGTAGTATCCTCAATATATGTGCTGGGGATCTCTTGGTATCCAGAGGATCTCTTAGTTTCCTCAATATATGTGTTGGGGATCTCTTGGTATCCCGAGGATCTCTTGGTATCCTCAATAAATGTGCTGGGGATCTCTTGATATCCCGAGGATCTCTTAGTATCCTCAATATATGTGTTGGGGATCTCTTGGTATCCCGAGGATCTCTTAGTATCCTCAATATATGTGCTGGAGGATCTCGTAGTATCCTCAATATATGTGCAAGGGATCTCTTGGTATCCCGAGGATGTCTTACTATCCTCAATATATGTGCTGGGGATCTCTTGGTATCCCGCACTACAGTCCAAATCAATATAAATGTACATGTGCACGGCATCACCCTTCGTGCTTCATCACTCTTCCTCACCCAAACAGTAGAAATAACAACATCCCGGCAAGGGAATCAATCAATAGAAACAATAACATCCCGGCAAGGGAATCAACGATACAAATAATAACATCCCGACAAGGGAATCAACGATACAAATAATAACATCCCGACAAGGGAATCAACGATAGAAACAATAACATCCCAGCAAGGGAGTCAACAATAGAAATAATAACGTCCCGGCAAGGGAATCAACAATAGAAACGATAACATCATGGCAATGGAGTCAACAATAGAATCAATAACGTCCCGGCAAGGGAATCAACAATAGAAACAATAACATCCCGGCAAGTGAGTCAACAATACATAATAAGGGTCACGGAAAAACCAAGAAGCACGATAACCTCAACAAAACAACAAGACATAATAAACACGTGATAGCTACACTGGTAACCACAACAATTGAACAAGTAACATATTTGCACGAAGTCATAGAGGAACTTACAATCAAGGAGTATCACAGCAATAAGGAAGGCAATCACTTCAATTAAGGCAATTAAGGGTCAATGTAACACGTAGAATTAGAGGAAAACTAATAACATCATATGGAGCATATAGAGGCAATTTAAGCAATTAGGTAAACCAATTATTACGGGCTACTTCCCGCATAATGAACATATGGACC
The DNA here is from genome assembly GCF_001879085.1 of Nicotiana attenuata. Taxonomy (NCBI): domain Eukaryota; kingdom Viridiplantae; phylum Streptophyta; class Magnoliopsida; order Solanales; family Solanaceae; genus Nicotiana; species Nicotiana attenuata. Next base: position 30,750,362 of record NC_031997.1, read on the forward strand.
TAAGAACCCTAGAGAAAATTTCGCGCAGATAAGTCCAAGCACACAATCGTCACCTCGCATGCACGGACTACAATTAGAATAGAAGACTCAAATCCTAAGGGGAAGTCCCCCACACAAGGTTAGGCAAGATACTTACCTCAATCCGGCAAATTCAATGCTCAATTTAGCTTTTCGTTTACCAATTCATCTACACTCGGCTCAATCTAGCCAAAAACGACTTGAATACATCTAACAATGCAAGAGAAAATAATTTCAATTAACAAAACTATGATTCTCATACAATTTGCAAAAAGTCAACAAAAGTTAACTCACTGGGCCCGCACCTCGGAGCCCGACAAAATTTATAAAAATTGGATACCCATTCCGCTACGAGTTCACCCATATAAAAATTATCTAATTCTGATACCATTTGGTCATTCAAATCATCATTTTACATTTTTGAAAGATTTCATAATTTTTCCAAAATTTTCCTTTAGATTCTCATGAATTTGATGTTAAATCTAAGATATAATCACAAAATATAGTTGAAAATTGATTAGAGACACTTACCCAATGATTTGGAGACGTTTTGGTCTTTGGAAAATCGCCCATGGAGGTTTAGGGTTTGAGAAAATTGAAAAATGGGTGAAAATCTCGTCAAAAACCTCACTTAGCAGGCCTCAGATGTCGCATTTGCTACCTAGGGTTTGAAATTGCGAACTCTCGCAAATTGCGAACAAAGCAGGGCTGGCAGAAGTCGCATTTGCGACAAAAAGTTCGCATTTGCGTACTGGGCATCGCAAATGCGATGAAAAAGTACGCATTTGCGAATACACCAGAATCCAACAATTATTTCCGACACAAAAATGAGCATAACTTCCTCATACAATGTCCAAATTCAATGATTCTTTTTCCTATGGCTCCGTAATATCGATACGGATCTAATGGTTCAAACAAAACTGAATTTGGATTTCATTTGCTCAATGTGGTATTATTTTTGCTTGAAGAAATGACGATGAAGAATCCAAAAACAAGCACAACATGGCCTAAACCTATCAGAAACTCACCCAAGCCCTCGGGGCTCCAAACCAAACATGCACGCAAGTCTAAAAACATCATATGGACTTGCTCGTGCAATCAAATCATTAAAATAACATCAAACCTATGAATTTAACCTCAAACTCATGATTTTCTAACTTTTCAACCGGACGTCCAAATCACGTCAAATCAATTCCGATTCTCACTAAATTTCACAAATAGGACTTAAATATCATAACAAACTTGTACTGGGCTCCGGAACCAAAATACGAACCCGATACCAACGAGTTCAAACATTAATTCATTTCTTTATTTCCTTTAAAAACCAGCACAATAATTTTCTTCAAAAATTATTTTCTAAGGCTAGGGACCTCTGAATTTAATTCCGGGCATACGCCCAAGTCTCATATTTTACCGCGGACCTTCCGGGATCGTTGGAACACAGACCGGGTCCGTTTACCAAAAATATTGACCAAAGTCAACTAAAAACCAAATTTAACTCTAGAAATTACTATATTTTTTATATTTTCACATAAAAGCTTTCCGGTTTCACGCCTGGACTGCGCACGCAAGTCGATACACATAATATGAAGATGCTCGTGACCTCAAACTACCGAACCGTACGCAATTTCTCAAAACGACCATTTGGGTCGTTACAATATATGTATGTATGTACACACACACATTATGGATATGAAATGCATGGGGTTTATTGAGATTATTAAAGAGATTTTTTCCTATATGTACTACATTAGAAACTTATTTACCCTCAATATTTACGTTTAACTTAATTACAAGTTGATATACAATTTACCAGTTTTATACAAATAGTTTTAAATGAGTATCCTTTATCCTTGATTGTAGCCTTTTAATGCGGAAATCAAATTCCACAGATCTATCGCTTTCACAGATCTCTCTGCTCTCTCTCTTCCTATTTTCTTTTTTCTGCATGCCAAACTTTTTCTTCTTTGGATATCTATGATTCTCTTCTCTTTTCTCATATCCTTTTTCTTTTTTTCTTCAGAGAATTCAATAATAGATTTGATGTCGTCGATTATCACCATCGAACCAGTCGTTGTCCGTTCCCCGCCAGCCATTGAACGCCATCAAATACTTCGAAATTTTGATTTTGAATTTGATTTTTTAAAATTATAGTTTATTTTGATTGGGTGTTGTTGCAAACAATCGAAAATATTCCATAGAGTTTATATCTCAATTTTGAGGGTGTTTAATGAAGATTAGAGTTGATTTTGGATGAATTTTCAGATTGAAACTCGAAGATGAAGAAGATGTATTAAAGTTATAATATAATTGTATGTAAATTATATTTAAGTTGTATTCTGTTGTAGTTATATATTTTTATTTGAATGTTGTATGAAAGTTAAAAAATAATTATATAATATATGAATCGTTGTATGAAATTTTTATTTAAGTTACAAATACATTCTTTTTACATAAGATTATTGATATGTATCAAAATTATATTAAGAGAGAAAGTTTTGATTGAAATTTCAGAAAAGAAATAGAGCACACCACATACAAAATATATACAAAGACACATTTGTATAAATATTGTATGAAAATTGTACTTAAGTTGTATAATGTTGCAGTTTGTTTTAACTAGGTAAAAATTATTTATGAAAGTTGTAGATATGTTATAAATAAGTTGTATACTATATAATTAGTTGTATAAAATTTATTTTTAGTTTATATGTTGTTGTAGATGTATCAAATTTTAATATTCTAGCATTCAACTTGTCTGGTTTAGGTGTTGTCTATCGTTACTGTCTCTATTGCTTTGCTTTGGCGTTACTTCCTGGTTCAAGTTACTAAAATAGTTTTATAAGATTTGGTTCTCAATTAAGTCTTGAACTATTTTACGTCAGTGTGGTTTGACATAATTGGAATTGCTATACTACAGTTAAGGAACTATTGGAAAGAGGAGAGGAGAGAAAAAAGAAAAAGGGTGTAACTGAATCTCATAATTTAAGGCACTAATAATGGATTGTATATGGAGAGAGTCGACAGAGAATAGGGAAAGAGGAGAGGAGAGAAAAAAGGAAAATAGTGTAACTGAATCCCCTAATTTAAGGCACTAATAATGAATTTTATATAAATTGTAAGCAATCATTGCTTATGGTGGTAATATACAATTTTGGTCAGTAAGATTCAAAAATTATATAGGAATGAATAAATCCCATTATTAAAAGTATAGGTATGAAAGTATAGAGTTTAAGTTATGAAGATAGAATTTTTAATATAAGATAAACGAAAAAAATGATGAACAACTCAAAAAAGGAAAAAGAAAAAGGAGAATAAAAGATAAATATATTTCTTGACTTAAGAGAGTTGTCACTTTCCTATATATATATATATATATATATATATATATATATATATATATATATATATATATATATATATATATATATATATATATATATATATATATACTAGTTCTCGGGTAAGTGCGTTGCATGTGTATCCCATGCTAATTAATATAATATATTTTAAAAATGCTATAATTATGTTGATATTAATTAGAAGAGAGGGAAGAAATTAGAAAGCATGATGATTATATATTAATATACAATATAAATTTTTAATTTTTACATTATAGTTAAACGTTTTGAGTTGTTGAAGGAGCTCTAGCTATGGCGGTTTACTAAGAACAGAAGAGAACATAGAGATGAAGAAGATGAAGTTTGCTTCATTCTCAATTTTGAAAATGTACAATCTGAGTATTTACAAAGCACTACCACTACTTATAATACTTCTTAATAACTAATTCTACTACTCCACTAATTAGTTGTAACTAACCACTAACTGATTCTACACTATTAAATATGTGGGAACCATATTCCTCAACACTCCCCCTCAAGCTGAGGGATGAAAACTCATTCTTCATTCCCAGCTTGCTCAGTAAGTACTCGTGCTGTGGTTTACACAATGCCTTAGTTAGTAAGTCTACAACTTGTTCTGTCGTCCCAACATGCTGTGTTTGAATCAGTCCTTGCACCAATTTCTCCCTTACAAAATGGCAATCGATGTCTATATGTTTAGTTCTCTCGTGAAAAATAGGATGTGCAATATTTTGAATGGCTGCTTTGCTATCACAGTGCAGTAACACATGTAATTTGATATACATGCCCAATTCTCTGAATAGCCCAACTAGCCATACAATCTCAGCAACTGTGGTTGCCATACTTCAAAATTCTACTTCAGCTGAATTTCTAGACATAATCCCTTATTTTTTTGATTTCCAGGAAATGAGAGCACCACCAAACTTTACCACATATCCAGAAACTGACCTCTTAGACTCCAGACAAGCTCCCCAATCAGAATCACAATATGCTACAAGTTGGTTGCAGCTATCAGTAAGCATGAATAACCCAAGTCCTGGTGTAGACTTAATGTACCTTACCACTCTCTTGGCAGCTTCCATATGAGAGACTTTGGGTGCATGCATATATTGGCTGAGCAGCTGTACCACAAAGGCTATATCTGGCATTGGCATAGTTAGATATAGTAGTCTACCTATCAACTTTTGATAGATGCCTTTATCTTCAAGAGGTATATCTTCTGATGCAATTTTGTTTACTTCCTAATCAAACTCAACTGAGGTGGGTTTATGATTGAATTCAAGAGGAGTACAGACTGGTTTTCCACCTGCTAGACCAAGTTCAGAAATCAATTCCAAGGCATACTTCCTCTAACACATCAAAATACCTTTTTGTGACCTTGAGAATTCATTTTCAAGGAAGTATTTCAATTCTCCCAAATCCTTCATCTTGAATCTCTCCTGTAATTCTTTCCTAACTTGTATGATAAAGTGTAGACTGCTGCCTGTGATCAGCAAGTTATCCACATATACCAATATTATCACCAGTTCTGTTCCATCCCTTTTTGTAAAAAGACAGTAACCATAATGACTTTGTACAAACTTCATATCTAGAAGTGCTTCAGTCAGCTTGAGATTTCATTGTCTAGGTGCTTGTTTCAGACCATACAATGACTTGTGTAATTTGCACACTTTCTTACACTCCCCCTGGCTTGAAAAGCCATTAGGAATGTGCATATAGACTTCCTCAACTAAGTCACCCGGCAAGAATGCATTGTGCACATCCATCTGGAATACATACCAATTAGAAGCAGCAGCTAGAGCAACTACAGCTCTCACAGTAACCATTTTGGCTACTGGTGAGAATGTTTCTATGTAGTCTAAGCCTTCCCGTTGGCTGTAACCTTTGGCTACAAATCTAGCCTTGTATCTCTCTACTTCACCATTGGATTTATACTTAACTTTGAAAACCCATTTACATCTAATAGGGACTTTGTCTAGTGGCAGATCTACTATAGACCAAGTATTATTTTCTTCCAAGGCTGATATTTCAGCATGCATAGCTTCCACCCACTTAGGATCAGCACTAGCTTCACTGAAAGAATTAGGTTCACAATGGCAGAATAGGCTGCTAAGGAAACTTGATAAGCAGGAGAAAGGTGATCATAAGCAACATATTGTGAAATAGGATATGAGCAAGTTCCCTTCTGATGTTCGACCACATAATTAGTAAGCCATGCAAGAGGTTTAGAAATTCTGGAGGACCTTCTGAGTGCTGCAGGAGGAGAAGAATGATCAGTGGGAATATCTGTAGGAACAGGTGGTGGAGGTTCAGCACCAACAGGTGTAGGAGGAAATGACTAAATAATAGGAGGAGGCTGAAGGCAATTGTTGTGTGTCTTTATAGGTGGGAGAAGAGTCTGTGAACTCAAGAACAGGAAACAAGTAAGGAACACCAGACTTCATATACTTAAAAGGAAAGATATCTTCTTTGAACAAAGCATCTCTGCTCACAAAGAAACCTTTAGAGTGAAGATTATATAACACATAGCCTTTTTGAGTAAGAATACCCTATAAAAACTGTCGGGACTGCTCTAGGACTAAACTTGTCTACATTCTGTACCTTAGTGTCATAACACAGGCTCCCAAACACTCTAAGATGCTGAATAGAAGGAGCTTTATGATACAATGCTTCAAAAGGTGTCTTTCCCTGAAGGAGAACAGTAGGTAGCCTGTTCAATAGATAAACTGCAGTGGACACACATTCTCCCCAGAAATGTAAAGGTATATAGGCTCGGAACCTCAGAGCTCTGGCCATATCTAGAATTGATCTGTGCCTTCTCTCAACAGCTCCATTCTGTTGAGGAGTATACACATAGGAACTCTGATGAAGAATTCCAAGGTTTTGCAATAAAGTGGACACTTGATCATTCATAAATTCAGTATCATTATCTATCCCGAGACATTTAACAAAAGTGTTGAACTGAGTTGTGACCATTGCCAGGAAGTTTTTCAATGCCACAATAGTGTCAGCTTTAGTGGTTAAAAGAAATATCCAAATATAGTTTGAGTAATCATCAACTAAGGTCAAGTAATATCTTTTCTTGTCATGAGTATGGATCCTATAAGGGTCCCAAACATCTGCATGCACAAGATCAAATACAGAGGTAGAACATGAAGAGCTAAGATGAAAAGGAAGTCTGGGCTGTTTTGCAATGGGACATACAGTACAGTGTTCACCAGTGGAATGCACATCACTTAAGCTGTGTATTTTCCGTACTACTTTTAGAAGAGCATGTCCTAATCTCTTGTGCCACAAATCAATCTTATTGTAAGACTGTGTGCTGCATTCACTAGTCTTGCTAGCACAATTATTTGTATTACTAACGATGGTATTTACAGTAGGTAGAGAATATTGCTTAGAGAATTGCCTGTCTTCAGTCTTGAGGATGTAGAGACCAAGTTCTTCTTTACCAATCCCCAGGAACTTCCTATTGAAGAGTTCCTGAAATACACAGAAATCAGGAAAGAATGCCACCATACACTTTAGCTCTTTTGTGATCTTAGAGACTGACAGTAGATTATACTTGAATTCTGGTATATGCAATATGTTCTGAACCTTCTTATCTCTGAAAAGGAACAGATCCCAGTATGTGTAATAACAACCTTTCACTAGTAGGGAGATATACTTTCTTTTTTTCTGTTTCCGATAACTCTTCATAGGAATCCAATAGATTTATACTATGCACCATGTGGTTTGAAGCTCTTGTATCTATTATCCAGTTATGGTTTATCAAAGAGGACATAACACAATATATGTTACCTGATGTTCCTGTAGTTGCTGCATTAGCTACAGGTTCAACATCCTTGCCTTTGTTCAACATCTGCAATATCTGTTGGTCTTGTTCTGGAGTAAAGAATTGAGCTGGAGGACTGAAACTAGAACTTCCCAAGGCATTATTCTGAGCTTCTAAAGGTTGGCTCCCATAACTACTTACATTGTTGGACTGAGCGGTGAAGTTTCCTCCTCTCTTCTTGGCCTTGAAGTCAGCTGGATATCCATGCAATTTGAAGCAATTATCCTTGCTTTGTCCTTTGCACCTGCAATACTCACAATAAACTAGTGATTTATTGAAGGAATTTTTTGCTTTATAATTTCCAGTGTATCCAGTGTTTGTGGAACCTCCATTGCTGTTGTATTGTCTATTACTCATTATAGCTGCAGCTTCATTGACATCATTAGAACCATAAGCACTTTTTCCATTAATCCTTTGGCTTTCAACATTAATGATCATAGCATAAGCTTGATTCAAATTAGGTATAGGCCTAGTCATCAACACTTGATTCTTAGCATTCTCAAAAGAGTCATTGAGACCACTGAGAAACTGATAGAGCTTTTAGAGTTGATAATGCTCAACATGTTTCTTAGACTTAGGAAAACCACGGGTCGGAGGAGGAGTCAATGTTTCATACTCATCCCATAGTTCTCTTAGTCGAGAAAAATAGACAGATACATAGGATACTCCTTGTGTTAATGTAGTTATTTCCTTATGCAAATAAGCTGCCCTAGAAGCATTATCTTTGTCAAATCTCTCTCTAAGATCTTCCCAAACAGTATAGGCATCTAAAGCATAAATTACTGTACTAAGCAAATTAGGAGACACAGTGTTCATAATCCATGAAAGCACTATAGCATTACATCTATGCCAAAGTTCATGGAGATTAACATCATAATTGCTCCTTTTGCAGGTACCTAGAACAAATCCTAACTTGTTTTTGCCATGTAGTACAATTTTTAAAGACCTACTCCAGATCGAGTAATTTTTAGATCCTCGCAATTGTACAGAGATTAGAATTGAACCTTGTGTATCGGATGGGTGAATGTACAGCGGATGATGATGATCCACCTGATCTACTGATTGAGCTGCATTCATAGTGGTAAGCAGAGGATCAGTGACATCTTCATGAACCGACATTGTTGTGAATTGAGAAGCTTCGAGAATTTTGAATCGAAGAGAAGAGACGAGCCTAGACGCACATGCACAGCTTGATTTCCTCAAATATCAGTTCAACTCAGCGGATCGTACACAAATTTCAAGCCCTAGCCTTGAGTAGATGAACTAGGACGAAGATAAAAAAACAGCCAGCAAGAACAAGAGTTTTGAGAATGAGATTGAGATTGAAGGATTCCATCACAGCAGAGCTAATATCACTCGATTAACCGAGGTTTGATATCATGTTGAAGGAGCTCTAGCTATGGCGGTTTACTGAGAACAGAAGAGAACACAGAGATGAAGAAGATGAAGTTTGCTTCATTCTCAATTTTGGCAATGTACAATCTGAGTATTTACAAAGCACTACCACTACTTATAATACTTCTTCCTAACTAATTTTACTACTCCACTAATTAGTTGTAACTAACCACTAACTGATTCTACACTATTAAATATGTGGGACCCACATTCCTCAACATGAATCATGATTGTATTTAAAAGAAAATAATTTCCTTCATAAAAAAATCTGAAAATTTAAGTTAAGAGAAATAAATGGAGAATTATAGTAAATGCAAGCTCTAGAAATTTTTAATACATGCATGAGATGTTTAAGAAATAGCTTTATTAGTAGTATTTATTATAGTAAATGTTCACTAATTGTATCACATTCATTATATTGTATTTATATCTAATATGGTATTTATTATAATGAGTATTTACATTTCTATCCAAAAAAAATTTAGCAATAATATTCAATAGAAGGGCAATAGTGTCATTCAGCTTTATAAAGATATTTTGGTATTTCGGTCTTCATCTAAGATATTCACACTTTTAATATAGTATAATATGATGATATATAAAATCCAGCATTCACAATATTGTGATTTGAATGTTTTTCATCAGAATTACTGTTTGCATACTTTGGCAGCTGAAAAGTTTTTTCAAGATAGTAGTATTATTGGCAAGATAGTAGTATTAAGCTCACGGAGCATACGTGAATGATCCTTTTTTAAAAATTATTTAGTAGTATTATTGGTGAGGAGAAAAAAAGTATTATTGGCATTATTTTTTACTTTAAAAAAAGGTAGTTTTGACATTAAATGGTTTAGGAGTTGCTCCTAGCTAATACTTTTACAAAGGTTAATCAGACATTTTGAAGCAGATGCTAATATTTCGTTATACTAATCTGATGCACTTTACACATGGTGCCAAAATTGGTAAACTGAAATAAAACAATAAAGAAAAGGAGAATATTGCAAGGAAAAGAGAGTGGTAATTCTTATTGAATTTCAGAAGATTTACAATGGGATAAAGCCTCTCTATTTATAGGGGAATAATGATTTAGCCACAAAGTAACAAACTCTCTAAAAGATACACATTCACTCCAAGTACAATTCTATTCATAACACTCCCCCTTGAATGTCTACTCAATAAGTAATGTGCTTCGTTAAAACCTTAACTAAAATAAAACCAGTGGAAAAAAATTTCTAGTAAAGGAAAAGAGTGCACATGTTTAATAATACGTCTTTTGGTTGCCTCGTTAAAAACCTTGCAAGGAAAATCCAGTGGAACAAAACCTTCTAAGGAAAAAAGAGTAAAACGCGTATTAACTCCCCCTGATGAGAGCATCAGTTCACATCCTTGAGCCTTTGCATCCCAATCTTATACACCAGCTTCTTGAAGGTTGACGTTAGTAGAGATTTGGTGAACAAATCAGCCATATTATCACTTGAACGAATTTGTTGCACATTGATATCACCATTCTTTTGAAGCTCATGTGTGAAAATTAACTTCGGCGGAATGTGCTTAATTTGTCCTATCTCTTTTTATGAATCCTCCCTTCAATTGGGCTATGTATGCTGCATTATCTTCATACAAAATCGTGGGCAATTTGTCACACTTCAAACCACATTTGTCTCGAATAAGATGTATTATAGACCTTAAACACACACACACACTCGACTGGCTTCATGAATAGCAATTATCTCAGCATGATTAGATGAAGTAGCCACGATTGATTGCGTAGTAGATCGCCAAGATATGGCAGTGCCTCCACATGTAAACACATAGCTTGTTTGAGATCGAGCCTTGTGTGGGTCAGATAAATACCCAGCATCGGCATAACCAACAAGATCGGGACTGCAATTATTGCCGTAAAATAAGCTCATATCGATATTCCCTTTTAGATACCACAATATGTGTTTGATTCCATTCCAATGTCTCCTTGTAGAAGCAGAGCTATATCTTGCTAAAAAATTAACTGAAAAAGATATATCAGGTCTTGTAGTATTAGCAAGATACATTAGTGCACCAACTGCACTAAGATATGGTACTTCAGGACCAAGTAGCTCTTCATTCTTTTCTTGGGTCGAAACGGATCCTCATTCACATCAAGTGATCGAACCACCATCGGTGTACTTAATGTATGTGCTCCATCCATGTAAAATTGTTTCAATACCTTTTCTGTGTAGTAGATTGATGAACAAAATTTATGTTTGCCAAATGTTCAATTTGCAAATCGTGATATAATTTTCTCTTTCCGAGATCTTTCACTCTTGAATTCCTTCTATAAATAATCAATTGCCTTTTGGGGTTCTATATGAGTTCCAATAAGGTTTATGTCATCAACATATATGGCAAGTACAAAAAATTTCGATGTTGTTTTCTTTATAAAAATACATGGGCAAATGACATCATTTATATAACCTTCCTTTAATAAATGATCACTAAGGCGGTTATACCACATTCTTCCTGATTACTTTAGACCATACCAAGATCTTTGCAATTTGATTGAAAATATTTCCCGGGACTTTGAATTATGCGCATCGTGCATTTTAAATTCCTCGGAAATTTTCATGTATATCTCATTATCAAGTTAGCTATAAAGGTAGGATGTAACCACATCCATTAAGTGCATGTCAAGCTTTTCATGGAGTGCAAAACTAATGAGATAATGAAATGTTATTGCATCCATAACAGGAGAATACGTCTCTTCATAATCGACACCAGGCATTTGTGAAAATCTTTGTGCAACAAGGCGTTCCTTATATCTTTGTACCTCATTTTTCTCATTCCTTTTACGTACAAAAACCCATTTATAGCCAACAGGCTTAACACCATTAGGTGTTTGGACTACAGGCCACAAAAAAATCACGTTTCGCAAGTGAATCCAACTCCGATTGGATTGCTTCTTGCCATTTTGGCCAATCACGTCTTTGTCGACATTCTCCAACAGATTGAGGTTCAAGATCCTCACTATCTTGCATAATGCAAAATGCAACATTATATGCAAAGACATAATCCACCGCTATATCCACTCGATTGAAATTTGTCTCAATATCGATTGCGTTTATTGATAGTTCCTTATTTTCTTGAGTCTTAGGCTCATTGATTTCCTCATGAATCTCAGGATTGGTTAAACCGTGGATTTCTTCATGAGGCTCTTTCGTAGTGTCATCTTGAGCATTTAGTTTTCTTTTTCTAGGATTTCGATCCTTAGAACCCAATGGTATGTCACGCTTTAGTCTACAAATCGTGTAGTGAACAAATCCCCCGTTAATGTTTCTGTAACGATCCGATCGGTTGCTTTGAGCTCTAGCGCGTCGTTCGGCGGTTTGAGGCCTTGAGTAGCTTCACTTCAGGTATTATGACTTGTATGCATGGTTAGAATTGAATTTCGTGAAGTTTAGAGTTGATTTGAAAAGAAAATTCTCATTTCGGAAGCTTTAAGTTGGAAGAATTGACTAAGGTTTGACTTTTGAGTAAACGAGCTCGGATTTGGGATTTGAAGGTTCCTATAGGTTCGTATGATGATTTTGGACTTTGGTGTATGTCCGTATCGGGTTTTTGATGACCCGAGAGCATTACGACCCTTATTGTGGAAAGTTTGCATTTTGGAAGAATTTCATGAATTTGGGTTGAAATGTATTTCAATGTTATCAATATCTGTTTGGGAGTCCGAGCCTGGGGATAGCTCCGTATGGTTATTCTGGTCTTAGGAGCACGTCCGATGTGGATTTGGAGGTCCGTAGGTCATTTCGGGGTCATTTGGTGAAAGTTGAAAATTTGATGGTTTTTGGGAAGTTTGACCGGGAGTGGACTTTTTGATATCTGGTTCGGATTTTGATTCCGGAAGTTGGAGTAGGTCCATAATGTCAAATGTGACTTGTGTGCATAATAAAAGGTCAATCGGACGTGATTTGATAGGTTTCGGCGTCGAATGTGGAAGTTAGAAGTTTAATGGTTCATTAAGCTTGAATCGATACGCAACTTGTAGATTTGATGTTGTTTGACGTGGTTTGAGGCTTCGACTATGTTCATATTGCATTTTGGGACATGTTGGTATAATTGGTTGAGGTTCCGAGGGTCTCGGGTGGATTCCGGATGGTTAACGGATCGATTTTTGACTTGAAGGAGAAGCTGAAGGATCCTGGTTGCTGATACAACCGCTTCTGCGGAAGCTTCATCGCAGAAGCGGCGCCGCAGAAGCAAGGCAGTGGACCACAGAAACAGCTGGGAGTGAATGGGGCAGAGGCCGCAGGTGCGAAGGAATTTCTACACCTGCGTGATCGCAGATGCGGTCTTGTCAACGCAGAAGCGGACTGGGGCAGCTGGGGGCATTCCCGTAGAAGCGGAATTTTTTCCACACCTGCGGAACCATAGAAGCGGTCCAGTGACCGCAGGTGCGAGGATCGCTGGGCAGTAGGCTTGCTTAAGTACGGGATTTTGTCATTTTTTTCCTTCATTCTCTCTTGGCTCCTTATGAAACGTTGTATGGGTGAAGATGTAGGTCTCTAGTGGGTTGGTTTGAACCAGCAGAGGTGTCGTTGATTGGTCCAGAGTTTGTTTGTGAGGTCTTAGAGAAAGTCCAACTAATCAGAGAAAGACTAAAAGTGGCTCAGAGTCTTCAAATGTCCTATTCTGACAAGAGGCATCGTGACTTAGAGTTCATGGTTGGTGACAGGGTGTTTTTGAAAGTTTCACCAATGAAAGGAGTTATGAGGTTCGATAAGAAAGGGAAACTTAGTCCTAGGTTTGTCGGACCTTATGAGATTATAGAAAAGAAGGGAAAAGTGGATTATGAACTAGCGTTACCCATTGAGTTGTCCTCTGTTCATCCTGTCTTTCATGTGTCTATGCTTAGAAAGTACATTTATGATGAGTCGCATATAATACCTGCCGACACCATAGAAATTAAAGAAGTCTTGACTTATGAAGAGGTACCTATAGAAATTCTTGATAGGCAAGTAAGAAAGTTGAGAACAAAAGATTTAGCATGGTAAAAGTTTTTTGGAGTAATCATGATTCAAAAGAGGGTACGCGGGAGGTCGAGAAAGATATTAGGAAGAAGTATCCTTATTTATTTGAAGAACAAGGTATGTGAACCTAGGTTTGGCTTGACATTTATATCTCATTTATTAAATATAAGCTAACATGTGTTTTTGTCCTTGCTAGATTATACTTAGTTGTTGAAGTATTATAGTTTCTGTCAGAGTATATTTAGTTATTAAATAATTTAGTACCATGCCAGAGTACATTTAATTCATTAAAGTTATTATGCTTTTGGCTGAAGTGTTGTACTTTAGATTTTGGTTGGTTATTGTGGTACCTCCTTGCTGGAGTGTGAGTAATTAGTATATGAGCTGTGTATGGTGCCTATAAATGGTCTGTTATGATATATTTGGTTGTGGTTGGTGTAGTTTTGGTACGGGTGACAAGGATATTTTTTTTGGATAGTCCAATTTACAGGGGAGACTGCCGAAATTTTTGAAAATTTAGGGAGTTAACCAAAATTTTGAGTCCCTTGGGAAAGTGAGTAGTGCTAAGAAAACATAAGAAGTTCAAGGACTTTAAGTAATAATTGTTAGCTTAAGAATAAGACGCTAGCAACATTCGAGGACGAATATTTTTAAGGAGAGAAGATTGTAACACTCCTCAAATCTATAAAAGTTTCAAGACACGCTAAATATAGTATTTAATTATTTTCTCGTTAAATTATATTTATATTGCGGATTTAAACCCTTGTGATTGACTTTTGAGTTACTTCTCTATTTATAAATAATCGGATATACAATTAGAAAAAATATTAATAATTTTAATATTATTAATTATTAAAAGTGGGTAATATTAATTATTAGTTAAGTTGTATTGGGTGATACCCTTTTTTGCTTGAGCCCGACCGGGTTGGGTCCGGTCCGGAGCAAATCGGGGCCATCGAACCCGACCTGGATGCAAGGTAGAACGACGGCCACGTCTACAACCGAGGTCGAGTCATTTCGAGACCGTTACAGAGCTCGATAGGAGTCACCATCGGATGGAGAAACACACAAGGTCGGAAGCCGGACTCGTAACGGATAACCAAGCGTCGCCGGATATCTCGCCCAAACGTGATTTTCTCAACCACTTCAGGCCATTAAGGCGTAATTACAGGGATCCACGATGTAATCAATTTACCTACCTTATTTTTACCCTTAATCAGAAGGTATAAAAGGGGATCTCTCTAAATTCTTGTGGATCATCAAGCACAATTGTTCTAAGCAATATTATATTCTGCGATTATTTACTTTAACAGCAATTGTTGAGTCTTTATTTTTATTTTCCTTAACCTAAAAACCTTTTGTATCTTTTAGTTCACGGATCCTTAAAACCCCATATAAATTCAATTGTTATCCGGATTCGAGGGTAAACAGTTTGGCGCCCACCGTGGGGTTAAGGATATTGGTGAGCTCTTTGATACTCTTTCTTGACGCATCACAATACACTGGTTCTTTGCAAAAGAGTCCATCTTACATTCAAATTACCAACTCATAGAATGGCACAATCAATTAACAACGAACTTGAACAGCAGACAGGAAACAATGGAATGCCCGGGCTCGAAAACCCGATAGATGCCGGTTCCCGGATGGCGCTCAACACTGATCAGGCCTCCGGATCATCGCATAGCGTCCAGGGAGAGGACGATTCGAGGGCCCAGGCAGTCGGCGAAGAGACTATCAACCTTAAAATGATTTTTGACATGCTGCAAGCCCAGCAATCGGCTATAGCTCAGCTCCAGAGCCGGGTCCAGGAGCCTGTCAGGTACGAGGAGGCTCCCCGTTCAGCTGCAATCATCAATTCAGCCCCAGTACAGCCGGAACGGGGTGGGCCGGATGCTGATTCTGCGGTTCTTAGGAGGCTAGAAGAACTGACCGAACGAATCGAAAAGGGGGAGGAAAAAATCGAGGCCAACAATAAAAAAGTAGAAACATACAACTCCAGGGTCGACCAAATACCAGGTGCACCTCCGGTCCTGAAGGGCCTTGACGCTAAAAAGTTTGTACAAAAACCGTTCCCATCCAGTGCCGCCCCAAAACCTATCCCTAAGAAATTTAGAATGCCCGATATCCCGAAGTATAATGGGACCTCGGACCCAAACGAGCATGTGACAGCATACACATGCGCGATTAAGGGAAACGATCTCGAAGATGATGAAATCGAGTCAGTTTTGTTGAAAAAGTTTGGAGAAACCTTGTCCAAGGGGGCAATGACGTGGTATCGATAACTTACGCCAAATTCCATC
>NC_031997.1:30770100-30787533 GCF_001879085.1 Nicotiana attenuata
ACTTGGTCTAGAAGGACACTTTGTGAAGTTTTCGCCATTTCTTAAAGCTTTACGAAGAGACGAAAAGAAAATACAACCAATGCAGAATTTGAGAAAGATAAGAAATGTTGAACCTGGAAGGGTCGTTTATACTTTTTCCATGAGGCGGTGGCACGAATCGCGAAGCCACAGACACGAAGCGACAGATAATTAAGAGAAGCATTAAATGCCTGCAGCAGGCGTGGTCAGAGCACTCGATGGCTTTTTCACCTGGCGTATGGCCATACGTCACGGGCATCACGTCACCGGTCATATCGTTTATTATCATTACTCTCTAATAAACGAGGGGACTATCTGTATTGGGTGATACCCTTTTTTGCTTGAGCCCGACCGGGTTGGGTCCGGTCCGGAGCAAATCGGGGCCATCGAACCCGACCTGGATGCAAGGTAGAACGACGGCCACGTCCACAACCGAGGTCGAGTCATTTCGAGACCGTTACAGAGCTCGATAGGAGTCACCACCGGATGGAGAAACACACAAGGTCGGAAGCCGGACTCGTAACGGATAACCAAGCGTCGCCGGATATCTCGCCCAAACGTGATTTTCTCAACCACTTCAGGCCATTAAGGCGTAATTACAGGGATCCACGATGTAATCAATTTACCTACCTTATTTTTACCCTTAATCAGAAGGTATAAAAGGGGATCTCTCTAAATTCTTGTGGATCATCAAGCACAATTGTTCTAAGCAATATTATATTCTGCGATTATTTACTTTAACAGCAATTGTTGAGTCTTTATTTTTATTTTCCTTAACCTAAAAACCTTTTGTATCTTTTAGTTCACGGATCCTTAAAACCCCATATAAATTCAATTGTTATCCGGATTCGAGGGTAAACATAAGTAAAAGAAAAAAGGGATTAACCAATAAAGTGGCTGTTGTAAACAAATGCTTAACGCCTTACAAAAAAAAAAACGTATCTTCCTTCCAAAAGGCAAAAGGCTTAAAAAGCCTTATACAAACAAAGCAAACAGAACGCTACAAACAAGAGGAAACCACGAAACAGACTCACGCAGGCAATAAAAAGTTAGGTTTTTTTACAAATTACTGGTTCTTGAACTCAGGTATATAAAATTTCTATTGTCAATTATCCTATAGTAATAGTAGGTAAAAACTTAAATTGTTAATTCCCTTCTTTCTCTTTCTATGTTGGTACAGTAAGTTCCATGTTTAGGGGTGAAACTCTAAAATTAATTAAAATACACTGGTTGTTGTAGAATCGATTGTTTGACGGGGGCCTATGTATTGGCTCGAGCAGTTTTGAGGTGAGTTGATATAACCCTTTACTAAAGTGGTTTAACTCACAAAAGCACACATACAAGTTGTTTTGATGAATTGCTTAAAAGAGTTAATATATACTTAATTGGAGCGAGTGAATACCTATTAGCTTACAATTATTCTAGTTAAAGTTTAGATAATTTATTCTTATATATGTGCATAAATTTTAAGATTTTGTGTTATTCTCATATGCCATTTTTATGTTGAAAAATTCTTGAAGAAGCAAGAATCTTTAGAAATACTTTTGAATGTTTACTTCATACTTATGCCATGCTTTACATTTAAGGATAGCTGTATGAGTATGTATAGGATGTTCCAGAAAAGATTTAGACTTGAATGGTCAAGAAAGTTGAGAAGTTGATTTAGATCCTAGCGAGGTCACACAGAATAATTTATTATTAAAGTATTTTTCTTGGGAGTATCCTCTAGTCTGAGAAGGGGTCATCGTCCAGGCTAAGGGTGCTGATCAAGGCGCTGACTTCCTGAAACTACTTGTGCCAAAGTAGGGAGCACACGAGCCGAGGGTCTCGTTGCTGAGAATTTGCCTAGCCAAGCTAAGGTATGATACATGAGTGCTGAGAACCATGAAGCGAGTGACACATCGTGGATTGGGCCTATTAGACCAGGTTGGGATCGAACCCATGCCGATTACACAGTGACTAAGACAGAAATAAGTCAGTATAGTTGGAACTCCCACAGTATAAAGTAAAGTATGTTTTTTATAAGAAAGAAAAAAAATTCTTTTAGAATATTCATATACTGCTATTATGCAATTATTTTAGAATTGTTCTTAGAAGCTTTATGTTTTCCATACATTTAGAATCTTTGCTCGTAATGTATATTTTATTAAAGTTTTGTCCCCTCTCGTTGAGACTTACTGAGTACAATGGATGGTATTGACGTTCTCTTTTGGGAACCTACCTTGGTCTGCGGTATAACGTATGAACCGATTTTGCAGGCAAGCAGGCTACAAGTTAGGATTCCCCTCACTTCCAGTGCTATTGGTCAGCTCCGCTTTTATTCGTGGAGTACTTCTTTGAGTCGTCATTATTTAGCTATTTCTTTGTTTACTTAGAGACTGGCCAGGAAATCTCATGTCCTAAGCAGTGCGTCAGTTTATCAGTAGAGGCTTCATATACACAGTCGGTGGGCTAAGATTCAGGTGTTTTTGATAATAACTTTGTAGTATTTCAATAGTTACTACGAATAAAGTTTGGAGTTGGTTTATTTTAAATATTTAAATTAATTAAAAGTATTTGGTTAAAGTATTGTCTTTTTCGCATATAAATTTGAGGTTATAACAGTTTTGATAAGCACAAATGGTTTGCTCGGTCAAATTTAGCGACCGGGTGCCGGTCACGGCTTATTTAGAAAACGGGTCGTGGCAAAAAAAAGGTTTTCTTTACTTTTAGCCCGCGCCATAAACTGTTTACATACGGTAGCAGAAAAAGTGAATAAAATTTGTATCATTTTTATATATAACATGCAGAATGTATATATATACGAAAAATATATAGTTTTCGGCTATTATTTTGAGAACGGCTATACAATGTCATTTTTTCCAAAAAAAATGATCTACTTATAAGGTCACAAAACAGACAATATCACAGCATGTTAAGAGTATTTTTGTACCATTTTAGTCCAGCGTTACTCTCCCTTTTATTCTCACGTGGTATTCCGTAAACAAATGTGCTATTTAAATAATTGGAGAGCCTGTGTCGATTAGCTTCATCACAAAAGTGCTATTCTCACTTTGTAAACAAATGTGCTATTCACTTTGTAAATTAAATTAAACCACCTAGAATACTTTAATCTCCAAAATAATTCTAGAGAGATAGCTTAATTCATCACAACAGTGATCATTAGTGGAATCAAATGATTAGCATGAGCACTCCTGTTTTTATAGCTACGTACTTAACTAGTAATTCTTGACAAAGATGATGAGATTATCAGTTTTAAGGTTCAATATTCATTAATTCAATGGAAGACTTTCTACTAATTTCTCCAATACGGTTCCGCCAGAGTCCAAGAGGCATCATAAATGGCTTGACTTTGATATCATCCTAGTCTTTGTTTATTTAAGTTAATCGTTTAATTAACTTCACTCAATCAAACATCGTTCATTTTTTGGTCAACAAAAGGACAAAATTAAATATCTCTACAAAACAAATACAGAGAGAGAAGCGAGGGGAAATGCTAGAAGAACAAAATTCCGTATCCGTCTTTATTACATCAGGTAACATTTTCACGGTAAAATTATGTGTCCCCAATTTTGTGGGCTCGAGGGCTCGCATTGAGGAACAAACTCAATATGGGCCGGGCTCGAGCTCGAGGGCAGAATACTATACTCGAAGATCGGATTGCTCGATGAACACCAGGGCCGAGTACGACCAACCTCGAGATAATACCGTTATGGTTTTATAACAGAAAGAGCGAGATTCCCACGATGGCCCCAAGATCATGGCGTAAATTTCGGAATAGATTTGTACGAGTTAGTATGGATTTGTACTAGGCAGTTAGACAGTTGTCCCAATAAGATTCCTTACTGTAAATAGAAATGTACCTTATTTTAGGGTTCCCCTACTATATAAAGGGGACACCAATCATTTGTAATGCATCATCAATCATTGGCAAAAGAATATACTCTCTTACTTTCTTGCTCATTACTCATCAGAATTGTCTCTTACTTTACTATTCTTGTTGACCTACCTTGAGGTCATCATAGCTCGAGGTCAAGACTTGCTTAAGCACTGGTTTAATTCAACTTACTTCTTTAATTTATACATTTGATTTCTTGGTTATTAATTAGTACTGAATTAAATCACGTATCTTTAAAACCACAAACAAGTTTAATTGTTACTCGTATTTCGAGGTAAACAATTTGGCGCCCACCGTGCGGCTAAAGATAATAGTGATTATTTCAGTACTGATACTGATAACACACATTATTTTCACACTTGTTCTTGTCCAGAATTTTTGTTCTCAGGTTAAAACATGTCAAACTCACAAAACGCACCCGTACACGGCGATGATGGTCTTGGATTTCATGGGGAAAACAACAATGTAGTTGCTCCGGGAGTCGGTGTACCACCGATTAACCCTGGGGAAGTGCCAAATGTGGAACCAGATGATGCTAGTTCACACATTTCTTTGAATGCGGATTTAGGCGCAAACCCCGGAGGAAGTGTACGCAAGGAAGTCCAATCTGGTGGCCAAGGAACACAGGGTATAGGAGATGGGGGAGTTAGCCTCCAAGTAATATTCGAGATGCTACAAGCTCAACAGCTTGCTATCGCTCAGCTTCAAAGTCAGCACAAAACTCCAAGTGTGGTCGAATCAGAAATCACTCGCCGTACTAAGCCGGTGCCAGAAAGATCAAACGGTAATGGCTCGGGGACTAATCTGATGATTATGAGGATGCTCGAGGAACTCACCAAAAGAATCGAGTCATGGGGATAAAAAGATTGAGGATAATGACAAAAAAGTGGAGACGTATAACTCCCGTGTTGAGAAAATACTGGGGGCACCCCCGATCTTGAAAGGTTTGGATGCCAAAAAATTCGTGCAAAAGTCGTTCCCTCTGAGTGCGACTCCGAAGCCCATCCCCAAGAAACTCCGTATGCCAGATATACCTAAGTTCAACGGGACGAACGATCCTAATGAACACATCACCTCGTATACATGCAGGATTAAAGGAAACGACTTAAATGATGACGAGATCGAGTCGGTTTTGTTGAAAAAATCTGGGGAATTTTGTCGAAATGAGCAATGATTTGGTATCACAACTTGCCACCGAACTCCATCGATTCGTTTGCTATATTAGCAGACGCCTTCGTAAAGGCACACGCGGGGGCTATAAAGGTTGCAACAAGGAAATCAGACGTTTTCAAGATAAGATAGAGGGGTGATGAAATGCTTAGGGAGTTCGTATCCTGATTTCAAATAGAGCGAACGAAATTACCACCGGTCTCGGATAATTGGGATGTGCAAGCTTTTACATAGGGGTTGAACGAGCGGAGTTCGATCGCGTCACGACAGTTGAAGAAAAATCTGATCGAGTATCCAGCTATGACTTGGGCAGATGTACATAATCGTTACTAATCGAAGATCAGGGTGGAGGACGACCAGCTGGGAGTCCCCTCGGGTTTAGTTCATTCAAATAGATTGCCAGTTAAGGACCCGAGGGATACATACAGAGAACCAAGATCAAATAGGGAACGGTATCATCCATATATCGCAGATCGAAGAAATAACGGTTCGGGGCGTAATCCTCCTCGGAATGATCGAGGACAGAATTCTCGGGGACTTATGAGCAAGAATGGTTTTGATAAACATACCGATCCCGCAGAAGCACCTCAGTTATTGGAGTATAATTTCAGTATCGATGCATCGAGGATCGTATCGGCTATTGGAAGGATCAAAGACACCAGGTGGCCCAGGCCTATACAAACCGATCCTTCTCAAAGAAATCCGAACTTGATGTGTAAATACCATGCACACATAGCCAAAGGACCAAAGACTGCAGGCAGCTGAGGGAGGAGGTAGCTCGATTGTTCAACGAGGGTCATCTTCGAGAGTTTCTCAGTGATCGAGCTAAGAATCACTTCAGAGAAAGAGATGTAAACAAAAAAACGAGTAGGAAGAACAGCAACATGTAATTCATATGATCGTTGGCGGTGTCGATGTTCCACAAGGGCCTATATTCAAACGTACCAAGGTGTCAATTACTTGAGAAAAATGGACTCGGAGTTATGTCCCCGAGGGCATCCTATCGTTCAATGATGATGAAGCGGAAGGCATTTCCCAGTCGCACAATGACGCCCTGGTAATTTCTATTTTGTTAAATAAAATTCAAGTTAAACGTGTGGATCTAGGTAGCTCAGAAAACATAATCAAATCTAGGATCGTAGAGCAGCTCGGCCTACAGGACCAAATTGTACCTGCATCTCGTGTCCTAAACGGCTTCAACATGGCGAGTGAAACAACGAAGGCGGAGATAATCCTACCAGTGAACGTGGCCGGGACCATCCAAGATACCAAATTCCATGTCATTGAAGGCAACATGAGATATAATGCACTACTCGGGAGGCCATGGATCTACAATATGAGGGCAGTACCTTCAGCCCTTCATCGGATGATGAAATTCCCAACAGTAGATGGTGTGAAAACAATTTACGGGGAACAACATGTTGCGAAGGAAATGTTTGCGGTCTATGAGGTGACACTAATACCAGAGTCTTCGACATCGGGAAAATCAAGCACCAAAGATAAGAAGACGGCCAAATAGCAATCACCGTCCCCAGCCTCGACCAAATCGGAGAAATAGGAAATCGAAAAAGAAGAAGAGGATTTCCTTACACCTCGAACTTTCGTTGTTCTCGAAGAGTCAGACGCAACCAAATCAACGGTGGAGGAGCTGGAACAGGTCACACTGATTGAGTATATCCCCTAGAGAAAGGTATACCTAGGAACGGGGTTAACCCCCAAACTCAGGAAAACAAACTTATTCAATTTCTTATCGATAACATGGAATTTTTTTGGGGGGTCCCATTTAGACATGACAGGGATCCCACCGGAAATAACAACACACCGGCTAAGCCTCGACCCCATGTTCAAACCAGTAAAGCAAAAAGGAGGCCCTAGTCCGAGGTGAAGCAATTCATAAAGGATGAGGTAACTAAACTTCATAAATAGGGTCTATTCGGGAGGTAAAATACCCCGAATGGTTAGCCAACGTAGTTGTTGTCTCTAAAAAGGGGAACAAACTTAGAATATTATAAGGATTTAAACAAGGCAAGCCCTAAAGACTCCTTTCCACTACCAAACATCGATCGCATGATCGATGCCACGGCCGGCCACGAGATCCTTACCTTTCTCAACGCTTACTCTGGGTACAATCAAATTCAGATGAAACCGGAGGACCAGGAGAAGACCTCATTTATCACTATGTTTGGAACATACTGTTACAATGTAATGCCCTTAGGGCAAAATACCAACGCCTAGTTAACAAAATGTTCGAGGAACAGATAGGTAAATCAATGGAAGTTTACATTGACGATATGTTAGTTAAGTCCCTGCGTGCAGAGGACCATTTAACTCATTTGCAGGAAACATTCAAAATCTTGAGGAAGTACAACATGAAGCTCAACCCAGATAGATATGCCTTTGGGGTCGGTTCGGGCAAGTTCCTCGGCTTCATGGTATCAAATCGGGGAGTCGAAATCAACCCCGACAAGATCAAGGCCATCGAAGATATCACTATCGTAGATATTGTGAAAGCCGTATAAAGGTTAATAGGATGGATAATTGCCTTGGGCCGATTCATTTCGAGGTCATCTGATCGAAGCCACAGGTTATTTTCCTTACTCAAAAAGAAAAATGATTTCACATGGACCCTGGAATGCCAGCAAGCATTGGAGGAATTGAAGCGATACTTGTCGAGCCCACCTCTGCTTCACACTCCGAAGGTAGATGAAAAGCTTTACTTATATTTGGCAGTGTCCGAGATAGCGGTAAGTGGGGTACTAGTTCGAGAAGAGAAAGGTACGTAGTCCCCTATCTATTACGTAAGTTGAACTCTAGGAGATGCTGAAACTAGATATATACACTTAGAAAAATCAGCACTTGCATTAATAAGCGCATCTAGAAAGCTAAAGCCATATTTCCAGTGTCACCTGATATGTGTGTTAACCACTTATCATCTCCGAAATGTTTTGCATAAGCCCGAGTTATCAGGCCGATTGACCAAATGGGCCATCGAACTTGGCGGGTACGAAATCAAATATCAACCCTGGACGACCATCAATTCTCAAATCTTAGCTGACTTCATGGCCGATTTTACACCGACCCTCGTACCCGTAGTGGAAAAAGAACTTCTGCTAAAATCGGGTACATCACCGGGGGTATGGACCCTCTTCACGGACGGTGCCTCGAATGTGAAAAGGTACGGGCTTGGCATCGTTTTGAAGCCACCTACACGTAACACTATTAGAAAATCTATTAAAACTTCTAGGTTGACTAATAATGAGACCGAGTATGAGGCCATAAATTCAGGTCTCGAGCTAGCTAAAAGCTTCGGGGCAGAAGTCATTGAAGCCATATGCTATTCTCTGTTGGTGGTGAAGCAAATAAACAAAAGCTTCGAAGTTCGAGAGGATAGGGTGTAATGATATTTGGACAAGCTACAGGTAACCTTGCACCGCTTCAAGGAGTGGACTCTAGATCATGTGCCTCGAGAACAAAACAGTGAGGCCGATGCACTTGCTAACTTGGGGTCATCAGTCGAAGAGGATGATATTATCCCAGGGACTGTCGTCCAATTATCGAGATCTGTGGTCGAGGAGAGTCATGCCGAGATAAATTCTACAAGTTTGACTTGGGATTAGAGGAATAAGTATATCGAATATTTGAAAAATGGAAAGCTCCCATAGGATCATAAAGAGTCAAGGGCTCTACAAACCAAGGCTGCTAGGTTCACATTGGATGAAGATGGAACATCGTACAGAAAGGCGTTCGATGGACCATTGGCGGTATGTTTAGGGCCGGGGGACACCGATTATGTTCTACGAGAAATCAATGAAGGCACTTGTAGGAATTACTCCGGTGCCGAGTCTTTGATTCGCAAAATTATTAGAGCAGGGTACTACTGGGATAGCATGGAAAAAGACACTAAGGAGTTTGTTAAAAAGTGTGATAAATGTCAAAGGTTTGCACCGATGATTCATCAGCCCGGAGAGCAACTTCAGTCAGTCCTGTCCCCATGGCATTTCATGAAATGGGGAATGGACATCGTCGGCCCTCTACCAACAGCCCCAGGTAAAGCTCAATTCATTTTGTTTATGACTGACTACTTTTCTAAATGGGTGGAAGCACAGGCCTTCGAGAAGGTCAGAGAAAAAGATGTTATTGACTTCATTTGGGACCACATCGTGTGTCGATTCGGGATACCTGCCGAAGTCGTATGCGACAACGGGAAGCAATTCGTCAGCAACAAGGTAATGGAGTTCCTCGAAGCACACAAAATAAAGAGGATCTTATCAACAACGTACCACCCGAGTGGGAACGGATAGGCCGAATAAACAAACAAAGCTATCATTCAAAACTTAAAGAAAAGGTTGAACGACGCAAAAGGAAAATGGAGAGAAGTTCTACTTGAGGTTCTTTGGGCATATCGAACGACATCGAAGTCCAGCACAGAGGCAACCCTGTTCTCTTTAGTATACGGCCCCGAGGCCTTAATTCCAGTCGAGGTCAGGGAACCCAGCGCCAGATTGTGACATGCATCAGAGGAATCAAATCACGAGGCTATGAAATACTAGCCTCGAGCTATTAGATGAAACACGAGAAGCTACACTTGTTCAGATGGCCGCACAGAAACAAAGAATCGAAAGATATTATAATAGAAGGACCAACCTTCGACACTTCGGAATCGGGGACTTAGTTCTACGGAAAGTCACCCTCAATACTCGAGACCCAAATGAAGGGAAACTAGGCCCGAATTATGAAGGACCGTACTGAGTCATCGGAGTTATCGATAAAGGATCTTACAAACTTGGCACGACAGAAGGCGAACGATTGCCAAACAATTGGAATGTATCACTACTTAAACGATATTACTGCTAAGGTATGACCTTCTCGTTTTCTCCATTTGTATTAAAGACTAACTCGTTGCAGATGTTCGATCGAAGACGTGGAGGGAACCTTTCTACACGAAGACCTTAGGTTTTAAAGCACACGTTGTACTCTTTTTCCCTTAGATCGGATTTTATCCCAAATGGGTTTCTCCTGCGAGATTTTTAATGAGGTAACAACTATGTGCTACCTAGGGAGAATTCAACAGTATCCAAGGCTTCTTTTCAATCAACCTCGAATACTGGGGGGGTATCACCCTCGGAGGTTATATTTTCGAGAAAAATACTTCGCGGCAAAGAGGGCCTCGATAGAAAAACTTTGTAATGGGCCAAACGGTCAGATGAATCGTATCCGTGTAGATTAGTCGAGCCCCGATGGAAAAACATGTACGCATGTGTGAATTATTCAAAGAAGCATTCTTTCTATATCAAACACTTTGTGTACCAAAGAAATTCTCTACTATACGAGCTCCATACTTGTGATTTTGGGAGAAACGGCTTAAGGGCCAAAATGTAAATGCACCTCGAATACTCGGAGACTGTCATCGACAGTCAACACGTTCGAGTTGTCTAAACTCGAATTTACAAGACCTCAAAGAGGCATCCCTCGACGCAAATTCCAAGGCTATCATACTCGGGGACTAACATTCGGATAAGTTCGAAACGTTGTCGGGAAATAAGTCCAAGAGACACACCCAAAGGCTACGGCCATATTAAAGGCTACGACCAAAATAACGCGGCTAAGAGACGTCCGAATTCCGCAATATAAATAGGCCTTCGAAATTCTCAAAAAACCCAGTTATAAAAAGGCTACCCTCGGCAAAATAATCAAAGGGCTTCGATAAAATCAGCCCTCAAAAAACCTTACGAGGTATCGAATTATTCAAATACAAACTTGTGCTAAGGCACTAAAAACAAAGGTTTCCGATCGACACCGAACTCTCAAAAAACCGAATGGGTAAAAAATGCATGCTAACGCATAAATAAATTTTTACTAAGTCTCCTAAACTGAAAAGAGGAAATAATAGCCATCTCTTAGAGGCCATAATGGCCCGATCTAAAAGAGCCTAAGGGCTGATACACTTAGGGTTCGAGACCTTGTTCCCACCTGATCCGAATCCAAGGGTTCGATTATCCCAAGCCCAAAAAAATAAGGGAGGAGAGAAAGAATGTATGCATGGAGATTCTGTCTGTCAAAGGTTCGAGAATCTATGAAAGGACATCTAAGGCTAAGGTTACGAAGTAAAGGAAGTCCATTACTGAGAGAAGTGGTTATCTCGTCTTGCTTGCTGGGAGAGAGAAAGCTTCCGGACCATTTTTTCCAGCCAAATAGCGAGCGATCACTCAACAATGAACACTAACTGAAAGCGGCCGGGAATGAGTACCTATCCCTTACGGGAATCAAACCCGTGTCTTCGACATGAAAAGACGATGTCCTAACCACTGGACGAAAGGGACCAAAAAGCCATTCTTTATATACCTCAGCTCCGAGAACAGAAGTGGTTCGTTTATCTGGCACGGGCCTGTAAGGGTCTATGTCCCATAGTTCGAACTTGTTCGAACTCGACCATGGCAATTTCGA
The DNA here is from genome assembly GCF_001879085.1 of Nicotiana attenuata. Taxonomy (NCBI): domain Eukaryota; kingdom Viridiplantae; phylum Streptophyta; class Magnoliopsida; order Solanales; family Solanaceae; genus Nicotiana; species Nicotiana attenuata. The sequence goes on from NC_031997.1 coordinate 30,781,631, forward strand.
AGAAAACATCTGAGATAAAATCTCAAACACACAGTTAAAAAGAATGAAGTCATTACAAGAATTTTATAAGGCAAGAAATATCGAGAAAAAATTCAAGGAAATTCTTCTTTCATATACTTGGAATAAGATATATACAAGAGACCGATCAAAGGTCTTACAAAAAAGAACAATACAAAAAGAGAAAAGAAAATCCTACTTATGCCCTCCCTAGGGAACAGCTTCCTCTTGGGGCCCAGCTTCATATTCGGACTCGCTTTGGCTGCCTTCGGCATCATCATGGTCATCGGAGGAGACGATGAACTTGGCATCGGCTTCGAGTGCTTTTGCTTGGGCTATCTCCTCGGTGAGGTCTGTTGATACCCAATTTTTTCCTATATATTTTAAATATGCAAAAATACCTTCGAAATAGCATATATATGCATATATAAGAATGCACAAGGTTTTTATTATTTTTTCCGTAATTTTAAGGGCTTAAATTGATTTATTTTCCCCCTTTTTATCCATAAAACCCTAATAATTATTTCCCAAATTATTGTTATGATGATTTACTCAGTTAATCTATATACTTATGCCAAAATATGGTTAATATATTTTTCATGCATTTTTATAATTACATTTAGTATTTTTTAAGCTAAATTGCATATAATTGCAATGTTAGCCCTTTTAATGTATAATTGTATTTATATGCATAAAATTGGTCCCTATATTTTTAAAATGTTCATTATATATTATAAATCATTTTGGCACATTAAATTATTTTCCAGAAATTATTTATTATTTATTATAAATTAAATAAGGGAAAATTGACTATTTAAATTATAGCCAGATTGGCATTTCAATTGCAGCCTAAATTGAACCCAACCCCAACCCAATTTCCTATTAAATTACCCAACCCAGGCCCCAAATACACCTACCCGACCCGGCTCTTGTTAGATCCTGGCCGTTGATCATTTTGATCAACGGTCCAGATATCTCCTTTCCTAATTAAACTAACCTATACCCCCAAAACCTAATTCATTTTCACGACCAACCCTGCCGCCCTAAAATCCCCTCATCTCTCTAACTCTCTCAACATAACCCTAATCCTCAATCGCCGACCTCCCATCTCCGGCCATCTCTGGTCACCTTTCATCGTCTCTTAAGCCTCCAATGGCTTCTCTCATGCCACACTCATCTTTTCTGAGGCCTTCAAGGGCCCTGTGCCACGCCGACTTGTATCTAGGGTTCGACGTTTGTACGTTCATGGCTACTCCGGTGTGATTTCGAGCAAAATCACGCTATATTAGTTACGATCTTTGAAGTTCTAAACAGGTTCTACCGTTTCTATTTGGGTTTCTTCTGAAACCCTAATTTTTGTTTACGCTTCCTAGATCTCTATTTTTAAATGATTCAAGTCTGCTCCTTTTATGTTTTACACTGTCCTTGAACTTCTTTTGCAAAAACCATCGATTTCAAGTTGATTTTCACTTTCTTCTAAATCTAGGGTTTTTCAGAACTTCTTCTACACTTTGTTTAAATCGATTTTTATTTTTTAACTTCTATCTTTTGCATATCTCGATTGATTCTATACATTACTGCTTTTTCAACTCGCCTATGTTAAAAGCCCTGATCATTAGGGTTCTTCGTTTGGTTTCTGTATATTAGCATGACTGACCGGCTCTCATTTTCTTTTGAGTTCTTGTGATTTCTTATGACTGCCTCGCCTTGTGATGACGTCCAAATCCACTACTAAAAAGTAATGGACACGGTCGCATGCAATATAATTTACCCAACTATGAGTCGGGGTCGAATCCCACAGAGAACAATGTGTAGGCGATTAGGAATGTAAGAAAATTATCGCTTATCGCGCAATGCCAAACAATAACAATTTGGTTTTGAAAATGTTATATATCTAAATGCGGAAATGTAAACTAACCTTGAAAGTAAGTAGAATGATCAATGGCTACAAGTATGGTTGCATCAGGAATTACACTCAAGTAACGATCCAATGTATTTCATGATTTACAAATATGAGTGAGTTTATGTTAATTAGCCACGGATAATAATTCTTAATTAGCTTCTTCCGAAGACTAACAAGACTTCCTAATTGAATTATTCCAAAAATAATTAAGAGATTAAGCACACCCGGAATGGCTACAAGTAGTTCAATCCTATCCCTAGGTAGAATCTATCAAATGAGGGTTAACGCCTCAAGTTCTTGTTAATTAATCTTTCCCAACCCCAAATTATCTTTTCCAAAATTAATTGGGGGTTAATCGGCGAGTCCTAGGGTTAGCTAATCTCTTTGAAAACATTAAAGAACAAGAATAATTAAAGTAACAACAACTCACTTCATAAAAGAATAAAAATCATTCAATACATAAGCACAACAAGGTATTTAATCCACACTTTAAATATGAATATTTCCATAAACAATATTCAAGTGTTGGAAATAAATACTACACACTTAAATATTCAATACAAGGCAAGGAAATGAAGAAATAAACATAAATAGGTAAGAAATCCTTAACCACAAGCTTGAAATCTTCAAGACCCAAGTGTGTGTGCAAAACCCTAGCTCCAATACTTGTTCTTCTCTAGTCTATAAACTGAAAATAAGCCAAAGATATGCCAAAGATCACCTTGGTCGTGTATAAAAATGGTTTGGGGATTAAAAATGTGAAATTCCAGAATTGCCAGGCCTGAAGCTCGATCTTCGCAATTGCGAACAAAGGTTCGCAATTCCCAACAATTCCTGTGTTGCTTCACTTCGCATTTGCGATGATATATTCGCATTTGCGAAGGTTGACCTTTTCAGTTGACTTCGCATTTGCGAAGTACTCTTCGCATTTGCAAAGACTGACTAGTCCAGTTGACTTCGCCTTTGCGAAGTACTCTTCGCATTTGCGAAGACTGCATGCATCAGCTATGCTTCGCAATTCCCAGCATTTGCTCGCAATTCCCAAGTCTGAATCTTCGCATTTCCCAAGTTTTGGTCGCAATTGCGACCACTTGTTTTCACTTGGTTTCTTCAACATTACTTCTAAATCACATTCACCCTGTAAAATAGAAGTAAATGACATTAAGTACATGATTTTATCACTCAAACATAGCAAAAGTATAGGTTTAAAGACAAGATAAGTTGGTAAAATACCAACTTATCACACACCCCCAAACTTAAACTATTGCTTGTCCTCAAGCAATGAAAGAGACAAAATCTCCTCCCAAGTAGTTAACTGAACAATGCATCCATATCAAGCTAAGACAAATAGGTCTACTATAAGCACAAAAATATGACTTTGATTGGTACCAACAATTACCCCAAGCATATGAATTGTCAAGCACTTCTCATGAACTTCATTATACTTCAAGTGCTCAAACACTAATGCAAATCAAAGTAGCAATCAAGTCATGACACTAAAGCTTCAAAATTTGCCTCTCTATCACAATCAACTTTCTTTGGTCATTCCTTCCAATTGAAAATGGGATTAAATTCACAACTCAAATTTCATGTGCCCTCACATTTAAGAGAGGATCCCATACTCATAAACCTTAATTCAAAACCACATTGGGATATCAAATGGAAAGAATTAACTCTCTCTCAAAAAGATGTTCAAATGCATACAAGTAGTACCATAGGCTTGCCCTTCATATATTCCTCCACTAATGTAGACAACTTGGTTCAAAATCAATTAGGACATAAAGGGTTGTAGTTTTGGCTTTTGGTTAAGGTAGGGCACAATTTTGGTTAGACAGACTCAAAACCTCCCCAAGCACTACAAAGTTTACAACTAAAGTCCACTTCCTTCAAAAACATTTTCCATCCTTTCTTCACTTTTCATTCCACACCTAGTCTTCCCTTTATTCACAACTTTTTATCATTTTATTCTCTCTCTCTCTCTCTCTCTCTCTCTCTCTATATATATATATATATATATACATTCAAAGTCAAGGAAGGTTTCATTTTTTTTCTACCTTCTACCTTTTCAAACAACTTCCATATCACTACTTTTCCAACCTTCACCCCCAAACTTAGGCTTTTAGCCTATGTTTACACTTTCAAAGTACTTAGGGAGGTAGGGTGCCAAAAGCTAGATCAATTAAGAACAAAGGATTTAAGCTTGTAATATGGTTGCCAAAGAATAAGGTTAAAGGCTCAAAATGGGTTGACTAGGGAACATATTCAAGGGTAGGAACTTTTAAGGCATGCTAGTGGTCCAAGGAAGGCCTAGTATCAATTTTCAAACAAAGTTAGTCTATGATTTCGCCTTGAAGCACATTCCGGGCAAGTTCTAGACTACAAGTAATGCAAAAGAACTCACAAATAATCTCACCACACATGGCACATGAACATTCAAGTGAAATACAAATCCAAAATCCAATTGAAACCAATGACTCAAAGAGGTTGCACATAGCATAGGAAGCTATTTAGTGAATTAAAGAGCCAAAATTTGAGTCTAACAGTCATGACATCTTTACTTCAATTATATTTCTTTTTCAACAACCAAAAATTCATATACCGAGGTTTAAATCATGTTGGTACCAAGCAAGCCACAACTTGGTCAATGGGCACAATTCCCAACTCAAACCATTTATTTTTCCTAAATTAACAAAAGCTAATTCTAACTACAAGACTAATTCCCTTAAGAAAGTTGTCTATCTATCCATCATCGGGAAAAGTCGACAAAAATTTTCTACAATTACTCGGTTCAAGAAAAAAAAATTGGCATCCTTGGAAAAAGAATCGTGGTATAAAGAAAACCAAAGATATCGCCACTAACATAAAACATACTATATGAAAAATATTAAGAAGCTAATACACATCAAGTAACTAAAAAAAATAGGAAGCTAATAAACATACTAATATAACACATGGCATGGAAATATACTCATAACAAAATGAAAACAATCACAGTACTAATCTGTCGTATATCCACAATTAAACCAGAATAACAGTTATACAAGAAGCCAGCCCCAACAAAAGATGTTGCAATGTCCCCAATGCAACAAAACATGATAGAGTAAATAATGGTGGAAAGTGCTCCCTGAATACTGCATCAACTTCTCTCCTCGCTGTCTGAGTCAGAATCATCCTCCTCGCCTTCTTCCTCTGGCCAAGCAATAGGAACATCATCATCATCTACAGCCCTGGTCGATGGTATCCGGTCCTGAGGTTTTAGGACCTTCCACAACCCTTTCACACCCTTCCACATGCGAGTAAAGAATTTATCTCTTTTCTTCTCCCTTTTTACCATCTGGGTGTGTGCCTTTTCTAGACTGCTGTGGGAAGTGTTCAACTCACCATGCTTCTTGGCCAGCTCAGTGTACACTTTCTCCAGTGCCTTGAGGTGACCCCCCTGCTTCCTTTGATCTTCAATGTACTTCTGGAACTCTTTCTTTGAAATGTAAGCAGGTCCCTCAGATGTCTCCCCAGATCCCAGGGGAAGGCCAGCTACTAACTCGCGAATCACTCGCATCTCGTCACTGAGCATAGCAAATGGTCCTCCTGCAGAGGATGATGGCTGACTACTCGGATCTACCTGAGAAGAAGAACCCATCTTTCTCTTTTTGCTCTTCACTGCGCCGCCCTCTCCTCTCTTCTTCAACGGATGCAACGGCTTTCCCGGATCTATCCAATTGTCCCCTGGAGCCTCTTCCACCCCAGCAAGCTGGCACAGCTCAGTAATAAGCGATGGGAATATCAATGAAGGACTGTTCTGCATCCGATACTCCCTCAGTTCATTGATGAAGAGCTCACCAACATTCAGCTGAATACCGTCAAGGATGCAGGCTATCATCTGAGCTCTTGTGACCGGGACGTTCCATATGTTTGAAACAGGGGAGATACGGCTGCATATGATGGCCAGCCATATCTTCGCTTCGGCAGTGAATTCTTTTGATGTGATCCCCTTCTTCTCAGCTGC
>NC_031997.1:30789425-30801966 GCF_001879085.1 Nicotiana attenuata
TCAAGTTGATGGGCGTAGTGAGCCTCAACCAATATTTGCATTTGATCCTCCAAAGTGCGGATGTGTTCATCATTGTAATTCAAGCCTTGTTTCAAGTCCTCGAGTGCAAAGTTATGCTTCTCCTCATTTTCAAGAATGGTCTCCAACATGAGCATCATTTTCTCATTTTGAGCATTTGAGAGTTCTTCTTGGTTTTGATCAAGTGTCAAGGAAGGATTTTCAACTTCAATCCCCAAGGAAGGTTCTTGGCTATCATTCACTTCCGAGGCTTTTTGAACCCTTAAGGCTTCGATCACTACATCCATTTGTGAGTGCAACCTTTCAAGTGCCAAGTCATTTTGCTCCTTGTTTCCTTCTTCAAGTAAACACTCCAACATAAGCTTGAACTCTTCATTTCGTCCATGCTCAACTTCTTCCATCTCCATAGCCCTATCATTTTTATCAAAACAAGTAGAATCATCATAGCGGGGGCTTGGGGAAGGGAAGGACCAATAAGCACAATCATCCCAATGACCATTTTGAAAACCACACTTATCACAAATACTCCACTCATAGGGTTGAGATTGTGCGCACAATCCACCCCCGGGAGAATTTAAACAATTTTGCCACAAGTGTGGTCCTCCACAATAAGGACAAGGGTCATCAAAGTATGAACAACTACCATCCGACCAATTTTCATTATATGATGCCATTTATCAAAAATATGAAAATAAACAAGAAACAAACAAGAAAAATAGACCAAGGTAAGAAAATTTAGTTACACAAATATTCACAAGTTTGGACCAAAGCACTTTCGCTTATTTCTCAAACAACCTAAATTACGCCAAATTGTTCCCCGGCAACGACGCCAATTTTGATGACGTCCAAATCCACTACTAAAAAGTAATAGGGACACGGTCGCATGCAATATAATTTACCCAACTATGAGTCGGGGTCGAATCCCACAGAGAACAATGTGTAGGCGATTAGGAATGTAAGAAAATTATCGCTTGTCGCGCAATGCCAAACAATAAGAATTTGGTTTTGAAAATGTTTTATATATAAATGCGGAAATGTAAGCTAACCTAGAAAGCAAGTAAAATGATCAATGGCTACAAGAATGGTTGCATCGGGAATTACACTCAAGTAACGATCCAATGTATTTCATGATTTTACAAATATGAGTGAGTTTAATTAGCCACGGATAATAATTCTTAATTAGCTTCTTCCGAAGACTAACAAGACTTCCTAATTGAATTATTCCTAAAACAATTAAGAGATTAAGCACACCCGGAATGGCTACAAGTAGTTCAATCCTATCCCTAGGTAGAATCTATAAAATGAGGGTTAACGCCTCAAAAATGGGTTGACTAGGGGAAATATTCAAGGGTAGGAAATTTAAGGCATACTAGCGGTCCAAGGAAGGCCTAATATCATTTTTTCAAACCAAGTTAGTCTACGATTTCGCCTTGAACCACATTCCGGGCAAGTTCTAGACTACAAGTAATGCAAAGGAATTCACAAATAACCTCACCACACATGGCACATGAACATTCAAGTGGAATACAAATCCAAATTCCTATTGAAACCAACGACTGAAAGAGGTTGCATATAGCACAGGAAGCTATTTAGTGAATCAAAGAGCCAAAATTTGAGTCTAAAAGTCATGACATTTCTACTTTAATTATTTTTTTCTTTTTCAACAATCAAAAATTCATATGCCGAGGTTTAAAGCATGTTGGTACCAAGCAAGCCACAACTTGGTCAATGGGCACAAACCCCAACTCAAACCATTTATTTTTCCTAAATTACCAAAAGCTATAGCTAACTACAAGACTAATTCCCTTAAGAAAGTTGTCTATCTATCCATCATCGGGAAAAGTCGACAAAAATTTTATATAATTACCCGGTTTAAGAAGAAAATTGGCATCCTTGGGAAAAGAACTGTGGTATAAAGAAAACCAAGAATATCGCCACTAACATAAAACATACTATATAAAAAAAACATTTAAGAAGCTAATAAAAAATTAAGAAGCTAATAAACATCAAGTAACTAAAAAAAATATAAGAAGCTAATAAACATTCTAATATAACACATTACATGAAAATGCACTAACAACAAAATGAAAACAAGCACAGTACCAATCTGCCATACCCACAGTTATCCTAGAACCACAGTTATACAAGAAGCCACCCCCAACTAAAGATGTTGCAATGTCCCCAATGCAGCTAAACATGATGGAGTAAAAAGGTGGAAAGTGCTCCCTGAATACTGCATCCGTCGGAACTGGAGGTGGTGGGAAATTTGAGCTCCAAGTCTGCATCATCCTCATCCTCCGATTCATGTGACCCACAAAATGTGCTCTGCTTTTGCATCATCTTGGACAGCAGCTTGCTTTTCTTCTTCTCATGCTCCTTGAATTTTCTCTGCCTCTTTTCAATCTTTCCTTGCCAGCTACTCATGTTCTCCAACCTGGTGTTAGTGGCCTCCATCTTGCCCGTGATTTCTTTTTGCTCTTTGAACAAATCCGCCATGGATGGTGGGGCAACAGCCCCAGTAGATATGCCAGCCCCAGGTGGCCCAGTGGGAAGGCCAGCTATAAGCTGCCTAACATGCGCATCTACTCCATATATATGGTTGGACAAGTGGCGCATAGTGTGAGGACCGGACTGGAGTGGTCCCTTGGGGTCAAAGGACCCTGATGAAGGTGCAAAGGATCCGGCGGGATCAGTGGTGGCCTCGGAGAACTTCCCAAATAAAGAGAAAGCAACATCAATTCTCCTCTTTTTCTGTTTGTCACTGGGTCCCCTTTTTAGCAAGGGATGGATCATCGGCTTTCCTGGACCTTTCTCAACATCATTGGGGCGTGTAGGCACCCCAGCATCATAGTAAAGTCTAGTGATCAAGGATGGAAAGAACATGCTCTTGGACCTCCCATGAGTGACTTCCTCAATTTCTCGGACAATGTGTTCCCCCACATTCACAGGTAGTCCATCCATGATAGCAGCAATCATTAGTGCCCTGTCTAGTGTCACATCAGTGTCATTTGTAGAGGGTGACACTCTTGAACAGATAATGGAGAGCCATGTCTTCGCCTCAGCCATGAAGTCGTGAGAATCAACTCCCTTGTGCACTATCAGCCACTTCGGAGTAACCCATCATATAGCTTATCTACTAGCCATTGGTTTCCTCCTGCTCTGGCTCTGTCTCTGTAGAACTCATTGTCAGCATTGGGGAGGCCATAAACACCATTTATTATCACAGGACTGAAGTGGACTTGTACGCCCCACACAGTAGTAACAAAGGCACCTTAGAAGTCGGTCGTCAAGGCGTTTGCATAGAATTCTAGAACTATTGTGTGGTTAGCGTTATGTGGTTGCTCAGCAAAACAAATCCACTTTCTCTCTATCAAGCGCGTGTAGAAGCCCGGCATTTTAGCTTCAACATTTTCCAAGTTTATAACTCTTTCCCGGACGATGGTCTTGGACAAGAGTTCATCGTATCTCCGCTCACATGCTGCAGATAGAAACCGCTCACGATCAAAGGCTTCCTCTTGTCCAGGTCCAAAGACATGTTCTTGTGCAATTTCATTATGATCCGGATCCATTTTAAGCCCAAAGAACCTAAAAAATAGACCAACAATGTTAAAAGCTCATACAGAAACTTAAAACAATGTATTAGGAAGTATTTAGGCCAAAGAAATGGGCGAAAAAGGTCCCGGGCAGAGCTGTGCGAAGCTACTAACTTTTGCCAATTTTGGGACTGCCAGTGATTGCTCTTCGCGTTCGCGAGCAGATAACCGCGTTCGCGATGAGCAAAATATTTTTGTCCAGAATCAGACCTTCGCATTCGCGAGCAGACAACCGCGTTCGCGAAGGTCAAATTTTCTGTCCCCCACTGTTATGCCTTCGCGTTCGCGGGAAGACCCACGCGTTCGCGAAGGTCATCTTCCTCGCCCGGAACATGTTTTCTCTCAGGCTTTTCTTCAAACAGTTGGGGTGCCCATTTTTCTTTGTTCATTAACAGAAAATTTATGCAAAGATCTTACCCAAAATTTTCTTAAAAACAACCACTCACACTCAAACAATCTCACCCAGCAAGCAACAACCAATTTCAAGCATAAATTTGCAACTTAATACTCAAAATTTTAACCCTAAGGACCAAACAACAATGAGTGCTCTACTATTGTTTTACAATTTACACCAAGAAGGAGACGAAAGATCTGATAGGAGAGTGAAGAAATTACATACCTTAAGAATGGAGATGAAAAATTGCAAGAAACTTGAAGATTATGGATGAATTGATTTTTGGGGCTTAAGGAGTGGAGGGGACTGTTGTTTGAGCAAAAAGGGTGTATTTTCTCGTTTCCACTAGGCTATTGTGTTTTTAACTCACCTGACCCTACGCATTCGCGAGAGACTCACGCACACGTGAAGGGTAAACTCTGTCAAGGGCCGCGAACGCGTGTGAGTAGCACGCGAACGCGTAGGATTATAGTTTACTAAACCTACGCGAACGCGGTGTGTACTCGCGAATGCGAAGTGTAACTTTTTCCTGCACTTCAAGAGTTCTGACAGCTACTGGTTTTGGCTCTCCGGGACACTCTGACCTGCTCAAATCAACTCCAAAAAATCTAAAACTTGGCAGATTAGTCACAACTAATATTGTAAGCTATTCTAAAAAAGAAAATTTCAAAAACGATTAAAAATTTTGAAAAACGATGGGTTGCCTCCCACCAAGCGCCGCATTTAATGTCGTGGCACGAGTCAAGTCAACTTTATCACTTTTCTCGCCACTTGGATGATATGAACTGGGCACCTAGCATGGAATCAAGCTTGTGACCACGAGCGATGGGGGTGGTAAGTATATGATCAAGCCAAGCCTTAAATTCTTCATTTTGCACTTCTTGGCTCTCATGTGAGGAATGTCATTTTGTTTTCTTATTTCCTCAAACTGTAAAATGTATGGTATGAGTTTTTCCTCCTCGCAATCCTCCATTTATTCGTGTAGTTCAACTTCCATATCACCACACAATTCCAATGTTGAAAAGTGCTTGGAATGTGACTTCAAACCTTCACTTTGCAATTTTTCTCGGATTTTGACATCCTCTTCTTCCCCCGAACTAGAGTCAATTTCAACCACATTATCCTTTACACCGGATGACTCTAATTCCATATTTTTCTTGGCATCACTAACACTCATGGAGTCGGTTGGCGGATGTTCAATTCTTGAATCCTCAAAGTAAAGCTCACTTTCTTCCTCGGAATTTGGCTCTTCTTGGGTTTCTTCCACACTCTCAAGTTGCTGGGCATAGTGAGCCTCAACTAATATTTTCATTTGCTCTTCCAAAGTGTGGATATGTTCATCATTGTAGGCCAAGCTTTGTTTCAAGTTTTCGAGTGCAAAGTTGTGCTTCTCCTCATTTTCAAGAACGGTCTCCAACATGAGCATTATTTTCTCATTTTGAGCATTTGAGAGCTCTTCTTGGTTTTGATCAAGTGCCAAGGAAGGATTTCCGGCTTCCACGTCTAAGGAAAATTCTTGGCTTTCATTAACTTCCGAGGCTTTTTGGACCTCTAAAGCTTCAAGCATTTCTCCCATTTGTGAATGCAACCTTGCAAGTGCCAAGTCATTATGGAGACTATTTTCCAAAAGCTCCTCCAAGACACTTTGCAGTTTGTTTCCTCCTTCAATTAGGCGCTCCAACATGAGCTTGAACTCTCCACTTTGTCCATGCTCAACTTCTTCCACTTCCATGGCCCTATAATTTGCATCACAAAAAGTAGAATCATCATAGCGGGGGCTTGGGGAAGGGAAGGACAAATAAGCACAATCATTCCAATGACCATTTTGAAAACCACACTTATCACAAATACTTCACTCATAGGGTTGAGATTGTGCGCACAATCCACCCCCGGGAGAATTTAAACAATTTTGCCACGAGTGTGGTCCTCCACAATAAGGACAAGGGTCATCAAAGTATGAACAACTACCATCCGACCAATTTTCATTATATGAAGCCAGTTTTCAAAAATAAGGGAATAAACAAGAACAAACAAGAAAAATAGACCAAGGTAGACAAATATAATCAAACAAATATTCACAAGTTTGGACCAAAGCACTTACGCTTATTTCTCAAACAACCTAAATTACGCCAAATTGTTCCCCGGGAACGGCGCCAATTTTTGATGACGTCCAAATCCACTACTAAAAAGTAAATGGACACGGTCGCATGCAATATATTTTACCCAACTATGAGTCGGGGTCGAATCCCGCAGAGAACAATATGTAGGCGATTAGGAATGTAAGAGAATTATCACTTATCGCGCAATGCCAAACACTAAGAATTTTGGTTTTTGGAAAATGTTTATACCTAAATGAGAAAATATAAACTAGCCTAGAAAGAAAGTAAAATGATCAATGGCTACAAGTATGAATGCATCGGGAATTACACTCATGTAACGATCCAATGTATTTCATGATTTTACAAATATGAGCGAGTTTATGTTAATTAGCCACGGATAATAATTCTTAATTAGCTTCTTCCGAAGACTAACAAGACTTCCTAATTGAATTATCCCTAAAACAACTAAGAGATTAAGCACAGGCGGAATGGCTACAAGTAGTTCAATCCTATCCCTAGGTAGAATCTATAAAATGAGGGTTAACGCCTCAAGTTCTTGTTAATTAATCTTTCCCAACACCCAAAATTAATTCGGAGTTAATGGGCGAGCCCTAGGGTTAGCTAATCCCTTTGGAAACATTAAAGAACAAGAATAATTAAAATAACAATAACTCACTTCATAAAAGAATAAAAATCATTCAATACATAAGCACAACAAGGTATTTAATCCACACTTTAAATATGAGTATTTTCATAAACAAGATTCAAGTGTTGGAAATAAATACTACACACTTAAATATTCAATACAAAGCAAGGAAATAAAGAAATAAACATAAATGGGTAAGAAATCCTTAACCACAAGCTTGAAATCTTTAAGACCTAAGTGTGTGTGCAAAACCCTAGCTCCAATACTTGTTCTTCTCTAGTCTATGGAACTGAAAATAAGCCAAAGATCACTTACAAATGAGCTGATTCGGGTATTAAAGGGTTTGGGGTCAAAAAATATGAAATTCCAGAACAGCGCAGTTTTCACGCCCAGTTTCTTCATCGCGTTCGCGTTCAAGCCTCCGCGTTCGCGAAGGCTTACTTTCCTCAGTCGGCGTGCTCGCGTTAACATCTTCTCGTTCGCGGTGCTTCATGTTCTGCAACTACGCGTTCTCGTTGTGTACTCTGCGTTCGTGAAGGTCTAGCTGCCTGCTTCTTCGCGTTCGCGTGGTACCTTCGCGTTCGCGAAGAGTAAACCACTGGGGCAGTTTCTCATTGTCCATTTTAGCTCCTTTTTGACTTGTTTTTGCTTGGTTTCTTCATCATTACCTCTAAATCACATACAACCTGTAAAATAGAAGTAAATGACCTTAAATATACGATTTTATCACTCAAACATAGCAAAAGTATAGGTTTAACGACAAGATAAGTTGGTAAAATAACAACTTATCAGCTGTGTATCCATTGCCTTCCAAGCAAGGCATTGTATCTCATGTCTCCTTCGATGACATGAAATATGGTATCTTGGATTGTACCGGCCATATTGATCGGGAGGATGATCTCCCCTTTTGTCGTTTCACTCGCCATGTTGAATCCATTGAGGACTCAAGAGGCGGGTACGATCTGGTCGAGTAGTTCGAGCTGCTCCACCACCCTCGACCTGATTATGTTGGCCTAGCTACCTGGGTCCACGAGCACACATTTAATTTGAAACTTACTCAAAAGAAAAGAAATTACCAATGTGTCATTATGAGGCTGAGACAAGGTCCCGATGTCTTCTTCGCTGAACGTGAGAGCATCCTCTGGAATGTAACTCCGAGTCCGCTTTTCTCTGGTGATGGATATTTCTATTCGCTTGACAATGGGTCCCTGCGGAGCGTCGATCCCTCCGGGGATCATGTGGATGACGTGTTGTGGCTCTTCTGGCTCGTTCTTCCTGTTCGACTCTCTTTCCCAAAGTTGGTTTTTAGCTCGATCGCTGAGGAACTCTGGAAGGTGCCATTCGCTGATCAGTCTAGCTACCTCTTCTCGAAGCTGTCTACAGTCCTCGGTCCTATGACCGTGAGTGCCGTGATATTTGCATACCAAGTTAGGATTTCTTTGTGAAGGGTACGACAGTATAGGTCTTGGCCACCTGGTATCTTTGATTTTACCTATGGCCGACACGATGTTCGAGACATCAATGTTGAAGTTGTACTCGAATAGTCGAGGTGCTTCTACTGGCCCAGTGTGCCTATCGAACCCGGTTTTATTCATGAGTCCCCGGGAATTTCGACCCTTATCTGTCCTTCGATCGCCACGAGGTACTTCGGGGCGTTCCTTCGATCTTCCATATACGGCTGGTATCTTTCTTTGTTAGGTCTCGAATCCCTTTCTGCGATCCTTTGTTCCTTTGTTATGAACCTTCTAGGATACCGTTCCCGAATGGGCTCCTAATTGGTCATTTTTGACCCTAATCTTCGACTGGTACCTATTGTGCACGTCCGCCCAAGTTACGGCGGGATACTCGATCAAATTTTGTTTTAGCTGCTTCGAAGCTACAGAGCTTCACTCGTTTAAGCCCTAAGTGAAGTCTTGTACTGCCCAATCGTCAGAGACTGGTGTTAATTCCATTCGCTCCATCTGAAAGCAGGATACAAATTCCCTTAGCATCTCGTTTTCTCTCTGCTTGATTTTGAAGACATCGGACTTCCTAGTGGCGACCCTGATGGCACTGGCGTGTGCCCTCACAAAAGAGTCTGCCAATATGGCAAATGAATCTCTCGAGTTTGGGGGTAGGTTGTGATACCACATCATGGCCCCCTTCGATAGTGTTTCTCCAAATTTCTTCAGCAGGACAGATTCAATCTCGTCGTCCTTTAAGTCATTCCCTTTTACAGCACAAGTGTAGGCGGTATCGTGCTCATTGGGGTCCGTGGTCCCGTTATACTTCGGGGCATCGGGCATTCTGAATTTCTTCGGGATGGGCTTCGGAGCCGCACTTGGTGGGAATGATTTCTGTATGAATTTCTTGGAATCTATACCCTTCAGAATCAGAGATTCTCCCGGTATCTGATTGACCCTCCAGTTATAAGTCTCCACCTTCTTATCGTTATCCTCTATCTTCTTTTCTCCTGACTCAATCCTTTTGGTGAGGTCCTCGAGCATCTTCGTAATAGCGGGGTCTGCTGCTGACCCGTTGTTACTCGGTCTCTCTGTGTCTGCTCGACTCGAGGGGCCGTTTCAGGTGCTACTGTACTTGGAGTTTTTTGGCGGCTTTGTAGATGAGCAATAGCCACTTATTGTGCTTGCAACATTGCTAAAATGATTTAAAGGCTAACTCCTCTTTCCTCCCCGCGCACACTTCTGTTGGTATGAGAGTTTACGTCGATATGCACGCCGTTGCGTGAGTTCACGTCGATGGCAACTTGTGCTGGTGCCTCCGTAGGGTTTTGCGGTGGTACACCGGCATCTGCTGGTGCTACCCCTAGGATTTGCGGTGGTACACCGGCGTCTGCACCGATTTCTCCCTAAAGCCCAATACCGTTGTTTTTGCGTGCATTTGCTGAGTCAAACATTTTGACCTCAAATCAGAGATTCTTGGACAAGAAAAAGTGTGAAGAATAATTTTTGTTTTCAGAAAACCAACACTAAAACAATCAGTATTATTTTTAGCCGCACGTTGGGCGCCAAACTATTTACCATAAAAATGGTAACTACAATTATACTTGATTTTGTGGTTCTAAAAATACGTGATTTATTTTAATACTAGTTGTTAAGCAATAGATGCTAGGTATAAGTAAAGAGAATTAGGTGGGCAAACCAATGGGGTCACAAATCTGGACCTCGAGCTGGCTGGAGCGAGACCTCGTGGTCTAGATGGGGTTAATAACGATGAGCTACTAACAAAGAATCTATGATAATAAGGGCCTTAAATATGGCTTTTTATGATTAATAATGAGCAATAAATGAGGAACAATGAATGAATAATGAATGAACAATGTAAAAATAAGCAATAAATGTGTAGGACAATCGTGTTAGCAAAGAGAGCAGAGAATGTTGTGTTATATTCAATATCCAGGTCTTGTACAAAATGACAAAGGTCCCCTTTATGTAGGAGGGGTGAATCCCAATACAGTACATGTCTAATAAACAAAGAATTAATGTTACTAGTACAGCTATATAACAGCTCAGTGCGGATGCGTACTATTCTTGCAGACTCTGTGAGTCATCATCGTATGCCTTCGGGGGTTTCCCGCCTTTCCATGACGACCACCGAATCGTGCCGCTCTGAGATCGACCTTCGATGTGCCCTTCGAGGGGAGCCATTTGAGGTCCGCCCTCAAGTTCCACTTCGAGCCCCTCGAGGCTGGGTGTGAAGTGGCACAGTAGCTTCAAAGTCGGATTCTCCGATTTTGGCCGCATACACTTTTTAAGCCGAAAAAGGGAAAAAGTCACTCTTTTAAGACCATATCGGCCAAAGTTAAGAGCCCAAGGGCCATTGTATTTTTGAGTTCGAGAATCCACCCTCACTCAATTAAAACCTAAGGGTTTTTTTTACTTCGAGTTCGAGCAAGTACTCACTCGATTATAGAGACTACGCTAGTCCGACTTCGATCAAGTCGCTTAAGTTTCAGATTGACAAACAAATTTTTCACAAGAAAACGAAGTGAGTCAAAACCCTCACATGATATAAAGTATATCAAAATTATTATAAGGCAAAAAGTAAAACAGAGTTTTCACAATTCATAAAACCGAAATCAGAGACAAATCGGAAAGAAAAGGGATCGTTCATATATGCAAAAATATTTACAAAGATCACTCGGGGTCTTACACAAAAAATCCAAAAAAGAAGAAAAATTCTAAGTGCCTAATCTTCCCCGGGATCCTCATCTTCATGCCCTCCACTCTCGGATCCACTCGAGCTCCCAGAACCATCATCATCAGAGAGAAAAGCTTTGGCTTCGGCCTCTAGCAATTTTGCATTCTTGATATCGCCAGTAAGGTCAAAACCACGAGCATGAATCTCTTCAAAAGTCTCTCTCTATGACTGGCATTTGCCATACTCAGAAATGCAGAATGATCGAACCTGAGCAGCATCGGAAATTTCCTTTGCTCGAGCGTGAGCAGCTTCAGCATTAGCTCGATAAACGGCCACGATCGCCTTCGCGTCAGCCTTTTCTCTTTTTGCCTCAGATGTGGCCTTTGCAAGCTCAGCAGCTAACCGAACCTCGAGCTTCTCAATTTTCTTGGCTCGGGCCAAGCTCTCCTCCTTAATGCTTTGGAGTTGACATTCGGCCGAAGATAGCTGGGCCCGAGCAGTGTCTTTCTCCGAGGCAAGGTGGTCCATGTTTTACTTCCACCCCAAGGTCTCTGCCACCTTCATCTTGGCCTCCTCGCAAAGTTGCTCGATCTCTTTGGCCTTCTACTGAACCTACAAGATTGAAGTGTTAGTCGTCATCTTCGGATTAATAAAATGAGCCTCCAGAAAATTACATTACCTGCTCAATCAGGTCGGTTTGCCCTTTGTGGGTTGTTGCCAATTCAGCTCGGAGGTCATTGATCTCCTCTTCTTTTTGCCCAATAAGAAGTTTTAGGGCATCCCTCTCCTCCGTAAGCCTTTTAAGGTCAGCCTCACACCGGTCCAGCTCTGCCTGGGATTTAGAAAACGCTTCCCAATGAAGAGTCAAGGCCTATGAAGAAAGAAAGTCAGGCAAGTGGAAACGAAGGCAAAAGTAATATATATATATATATATATATATATATATATATATATATATATATAAAGGGAGCTAAGGCTTACCTGACTCAAGAGTTGATGGGCCTCATCAAAGATGCTCGACACATCACCCGGATCGGAAGCATCTTCGACTCCCATGAAGCAACCGTGGAAAAGGTCCTCGCCTTCGTGGGCCATTCCCACATCGAGGGTCTCCATGGCCTGGGCCTCCTGAATTTGCCCCTCGGAAAACGAGGGGAGGGCGGTGAATCGTCAACATTTATTGCCCCAAGCGGGTCACTTGGGGCGTTCTCTTCGTTTTGAAGGGCCTCAGAACGGGCCCCTTCAGGTGCAACCCCCGGTTGCCCATGACAACGGGAGGCATCTTCGGCCTCTGAAGACTCAGGGACTTTGCTCGGGCCATCTGCCGAGATCCTCTCGGTCCGAGGCTGAACCTCTTCGGTCATTATCGGCTCATCAGCCTTTGGGACCTCGGCGTTCCTCTTTCGAGCCACCAGCTCAAAGGCGGCATCTTCGTTTTCCTCCTCTTCATCTCGTAGCTGTTGAACTACATTTTCAGGCAGGGGCGTGTTGATACCCAATTTTTCCCTATATATTTTCAATATGCAAATACTTTCAAAATAGCATATATATGCATATATATGTATGTCCAAGTATTTTATTGTTTTTTTTTTCTTAATTTTTAAAGGTTTTTAAACTGATTTAATTCCCTTTTTCATCCATAAAATCCCAA
>NC_031997.1:30802066-30804089 GCF_001879085.1 Nicotiana attenuata
AGTTCAGTAATCAGGCACCCACCTGGAGAGCACGGGAATACAGTTCAAGTTCAGCAATCAGGCGCCCAACTGGCGAGCACGGGAATACAGTTCATGTTTTGGCAATCAGGCTGCCACCTGGAGAGCACGGGAATACAGTTCAAGTTCAGTAATCAGGCGCCCACCTGGAGAGCACGGGAATACAGTTCAAGTTCAGAAATCAGGAGCCTACCTGGACAGCACGAGAATACAGTTCAAGTTTTGGAAATCAGGCGCCCACCTGGAGAGCACGGGAATACATTTCATGTTCAGCAATCAGGCGCCCACATAGAGAGCACGAGAATACAGTTAGAGTTTTGGCAATCTGGCGCCCACCTGGAGAGCACGGGAATACAGTTCAAGTTTTTGCAATCAGGCGCCCACCTGCAAAGCACGGGATTACAGTTAATGTTCAGCAATCAGGTGCCCAACTGGAGAGCACGGGAATATAGTTCAAGTTCAGCAATCAGGATCCCACCTGGAAAGCACGGGAATACAGTTCAAGTTCAGCAATCAGGCGCCGACCTGGAGAGCACGGGAATACAGTCAAAGTTTCAGCAATCAGGCGCCCACCTGAAGAGCACGGGAATAGAGTCAAGTTCGGCAATCAGGCGCCCACCTGGAGAGAAAGGGAATACAATTCAAGTTTCAGCAATCAGGCGCCCACCTGAAGAGCAAGGGAATACAGTTTGAGCTTCAGCAATCAGGCCCCCAACTGGAGAGCACGGGAATACAGTTCAAGTTTCAGCAATCAGGCGCCCACCTGGAAAGCACGGGAATACCGTTCAAGTTCAGCAATCAGGCGCCCACCAGGAGAGCATGGGAATACAGTTCAAGTTCAACAATCAGGTGCCCACCTGGAGAGCATGGGAATACACTTCAAGTTCAGAAATCAGGCGCCCGCCTGGAGAGCACGGGAATATACAGTTCAAGTTTTGGAGCACGGGAATACAGTTCAAGTTCAACAATCAGGTGCCCACCTGGAGAGCATGGGAATACAGTTCAAGTTCAGAAATCAGGCGCCCGCCTGGAGAGCACGGGAATATACAGTTCAAGTTTTGGCAATCAGGCGCCCACCTAGAGAGCATGGGAATACAGTTCAAGTTCAGCAATCAGGCGCCCACCTGGAGAGCACGGGAATACAGTTCAAGTTTTGGCAATCAGGTGCCCACCCAGAGCACGTGAATACAGTTCAAGTTCAGCAATCAGGCGCCCACCTGGAGAGCATGGGAATACAGTTCAAGTTACGGCAATCAGGCGCCCACCTGGAGAGCACGGGAATACAGTTCAAGTTCAACAATCAGGCGGCCACCTGGAGAGCACGGGTATACAGTTCCAGTTTTGGCAATCAGGCGCCCACCTGGAGAGCACCGGAATACAGTTCAAGTTCAGCAATCAGGCGCCTACCTGGAGAACACGGGAATACAGTTCAAGTTTTGGCAATCAGGCGCCCACATGGAGAGCACGGGAATACAGTTAAGGTTTTGGTAATCAGGCGACCACCTGGAAAGTAAGGGAGAACAACACCAGTGTTGATACCCAATTTTTCCCTATGTATTTTTATATCCAAAATACTTCCAAAATAGCATATATGTGCATATATAAGCACACCCAAGAGTTTTGGGAAAAGAATGAATGCAGTTTGCCACGGTCAGTTGTACCAGAACAGAATGTCCAGAGCCTTCAACAAAAGAGTTAAGCCAAGGAAGTTTACACCGGGGCAGCTGGTGTTGAAGAAGATATTCCCACATCAAGATGAAGCCAAGGGGAAATTCTCTCCCAATCCGTACATGGTTCACCGGGTTCTAACTGGAGGAGCCCTCATTCTTGCAGAAATGAATGGAAAAGTCTGGCCAAAGCCAATCAACTCAGATGCAGTGAAACGATATTATGTGTAATCACCTATGATTTCTCTATGATGTAATTTGAACTACGCCTGACCTGATTCCCGTTTAAGAGGGGATACGTAGGCAGCCCTATGGGTTCGGTCACAATTTAATAAAAA